>NC_081416.1:17657735-17834074 GCF_949786415.1 Peromyscus eremicus
TCATGATCACCCAGTTATCACTGACCCGAGTGGGTGACAGTTTCCTTATGACATGTCTGTGCTTTGGGTCTGGGCATGATGACTAAACCAAGCCCTGGTAGATGGTAAGGAAGACAGAGTGGAAGCTGGTGGTCACTAGACTGAAGGGACTCAGGAGGGAGCTAGGAAGACAGAGGAGCATCTCAAAGAACCTCCTTGGAGCTGAAGGGTACAGAGCCATGTCCCTTCCCTCCTTTCAGCTTGAAATTACCCCTAGGTGCTCTGTGATCTGAACACTCAAATAGTTGACGTTGGAAGCCTTGTGTGCTCAGAAGTTTGGACATTCAGGTTCAAGGGTATTTGACTTTGGAATATAAAACTCCATGGAACACAAAAGAGTCTAATGATTGGAGGTTCGGGTCCCGGAGTGGCCACTGACGCAGCATTATAAGCCCTGGACTTCGGTCCCAAATGCCTTCTCCTTTTGACCTTGGGTTTCAGGGTCCCGCTTTATGTGAATGTCTGTGTCTGCACTAGGGGTCTTCAGAGCAGGTGTGGGGTGGACATGACCTTAAAAGACAGCAGCGCCATCTTAGCAATGGCCTCGGACGGACCTGACCGGAATCCTGAGTGGGGCAAACCCCTGACTGGTTTCCTCCTTACTGAAGAGGGAAGCCAGGTTTATACCTCAAAGAGCTGCTGTAATAAATACTCAAGATGTGCCCAGGGGCAACCCTAGGATCATGTCCCCTGGAAGACTTCCCATAAATTCCTGCCCCGTTGGCCCCAAGCCCCCAAGGGGTGAAAGACCCCAAGATTTACCAGAGAACCAAGAAGAGGCCATAGGAAGCTGGGGACCTGCCTTGCTACCCAGAGGGTAGGAAGGAAGAGCTTCAAGGAGATCTTGGCTTGGAGAACTTCCTTCTCACCCTTGGACAGCTCCAGAAAATTTCTTCCCCGCAGTCTCCTGAGTTATATCCCGGGAGGGTTTTCTCTCTCCCTCCTCACCCCTTCCTCTTGCCTCCTTGCTCCAACCAAGCCTTCCCAAGTCATTTCACTCACACCAGCTTCTGGAAGATAACCACGCTCAGCCCGTCCCACCCCCAGCCCGAGGCACTGAGCCATGACTGCTGAGCTGAGGCAAGAGTCCCCCTCACCCCCTTCCTCTCATTCCAGCGACTTCACGGGCTGAGACACGGCAGCCTCTCTCACTTCTCCCTCTCTCTGCATCTTTCTTGGTGTTCTTTCTTTCTTCCCTGGTAGTTCACGGCCTCCCCGGCTCTGCTGTGTCTTCCAGTAGCTCCTTGTCCGTTACCTCTCTCCCTGCTTGAATGATCATGGATTCTAACATGGATTTCTAGCCACAGCTGTCAGGGCTCATTGTCTGAGAAGGAAAGCCAGGCTGAGGCAGGGGACACAGAAAGAACCCACCCTTGACCTAGGTAGATTCTTGAGATTTAGTCCAATGAAGGCCAGAGATGGTATGGCATGTGTCTCTCATTTCCCAATTTTCCTGCCTCCTCTCTCCTCCCTGTTGCCATTCTGGAAGGGCTATTAAGGCTCCAGAGAGGACTGACCAATGGAAATCACCTACACCCTCCCCCCCCACACACACACATATACACACCTACCCTGTCTTACACTCCTAAAATCCTCTCACTAAGACCCACATTTTCATGCAAGCACACTGGAATAACAAGCTTGCACACTACACAGACACATACACACACATACAAGTGTGGATAAACATGAATGCAGATGTGTGCACAGAGACACACAGCTCCCCCCAGACTGTACGCACACGCACACACAGATGCGTACGCGCGCGCGCATGCACACACACACATATACACGCAGAGATCCCACAGGCGCCCAAAAGCACAGGGCAATGATTAATGTCCCCTCAGAAAAAGAAATTATATCGAATAAATTAAACTACTGTGGCAGCAAATTGAAAAATAAGGATGTAAATGAGGTTTGAATACTTAATATCGAAGACAAGGGGGAACGAGAAGGGATGGCTGGGTCCCCTGAGAAGGGAAGGGATGGTCCCTCTTACCCCGATTTGACTAGTTCCTGACTACAGACCTCAGAGATGGGTCAGGAATAACAGAGAGGGTTCAGTCGGCACCAGAACCCTCTCCCCAGTGGCCATTGATGAGAAAGTTCCATAGCCCTCTGCAAAGAAGGTTCCCCCTGGAAAAACTCAAGCAGAGGAGCAGGGAGGAGGTGGTGTGGTTACCTGGGCAGCCCCCAGACACACAATAGACACTTGCTGTCAGATGCAACACTTAACTGCTTTGAGTCCTACCTGGATTAAATCTCTAACTACCCACATTCTTCCCAAGTCCTCACTCTCGGGACACTCGAAAGAATCTGATCACATGGCTGAGTTGCCCCCCCCCCGCCCCCCAACACACACACACACACACACACACACACACACACACACACACACACACACACACACACACACACTGGTCAGCTCTACTCCAGAGACCACGGAGCTCAACCCCCAACTGGCGTTGTAATTTAATTTACACTAACCCAGGAGCCAGCCACATACTAGAGACAACCTGTCTGCCATGTGCCCAAACCCAACCTCCCTCGGACACAGTCCTGCCCTGGACAAATACCCCAGCAGCACACATGTGGCACACATGCTCTCATACCGAGAGACCCAAATCCTATACAGTCCATCGTGACGACGCCTGGTCACACACACTGTGTACACAAATAGCCACAAATACACACACAGTGGAGGGTAGCCCGTGGCTGGGCCCTCAGTGCTGTGGGAGACTGAGAGACTTCTCCCTCTCCTCAAGCTTTTAGCAGACTGCCTCGCTCTCTCTCCTCCCTCACCCCTCCCCTCTTCTGCTGGGAGTACTCCCACCTCGCCTCCATCTCCTCTTGAGCCTCCACCTCCCTTGGTATCTCAGTTTCCCTCACTCTGTCTGTCGTGTTTTTCCCTTGCTGCCTTTGTCTCGGACGCCCCGACGGACTCCTGCCTCCTCCTCATTCTTGGCGGTCACAGGACCCTGGGCCCCCCCAGCCCCCGTCACCATGCTCCCTCCATCCCCCTCCTCCGCCTCGCTCGCTGTCGTCTCTGTTCATATATATTTAGTATTTATTTACAAGGCTGGGTTTTTTCCCTGGGCGGGAAGCCAGCCGTGCACAGAAATCCTTAAGATGCTATAAAGCTGGTGAGGTATAAAATGGAAAGTGGTTAGTGCGCTGTTTGGAGATATCTCACCGGCGGCCGGGGGCCCGCGCCGCCCAGCCGCCCGCTGTAAATCTCCCGGAGTTTAGCGCGCTTGTTTGTACGTGGCCAGGAGGGGTGGCCGCGGCGGGAGGGGGCGCCCTAGCGCCCCAAGTCTCCCTCACAGGCTGCCGCCAGACTAGCGTCACTCCCTCCTCCAAGGGGCAGGGGCCAAGAGGGGCAGTGGAGACCCGTCTCGGAGAACAAAGGCTTCTCATCTGTGTCCCGCATCCCCCCAGCAGCCCATGTTCCCCATCAGTGTGTGCCTGTGAGGACTAGGACCTTGCAGGACTCCCAAGCAATCTATGGGTCTCCTCGCCATGAGTCGAGGTGGAGGTGTTCCTCCACCTCCAAAGGGCGGGTGGTGTGGGAAGACAGGGGACCCTCCTGGAAGGGGGAAGGACCGTGGGGCTTCTGCAGTTAAGAACTAGGGTAGTGCATCTGGTACAGGGGTGCCCTCACACCTGTCACTCATCTTCCTGAACCTTAGTTCCCCCTTTCCTCAATGGGATCCGAGCAGTGCCTGGTTATAGTGTGGAAAAGAAGAAGAAATTGAGCTGATGTCGGGAAAAGATTTAGCATAGTACACAGTAGGTGCTCAGTAAATGTGAGCCGGAGTTATTTGTGCCAATCTGCTCAGCCAGTTGCTTGTTTATGTGTCTAGTGAGTTGCTCACTCACTCATTTATCGTTAACTGTTTGTGATATGTCTTCTCAACCATTCACCGGGTTTAAGCTCTGCGGTTCTGGACTCCAAAGTAGGGAATCTGCCCAAGGCGATGGAGGAGCTCAAGTCTGCACAGGGCGGTAAGGGCTTACCCCAAAGAATGGAAGCCACTTTTGCATTAGGTGAGGGAGGAACTCAAGTCTCCACAGGGGCGGTAAGAGCTTACCCCAAAGGATGGAAGCCACTTTTGCATTAGGTGAGGGAGGAACTCAAGTCTCCACAGGGTGGTAAGGGCTTACCCCAAAGGATGGAAGCCACTTTTGCATTAGGCAGCATCTTGAGGTACTGGGAGGAAAGCGCCCCCCCCCCCCCCCCCCCCCCCCCCCCCCCGCTCCAGTCTGCCTATCAGTCACTACCGCAGTCCCTGGAGTCCCTGTGGGGAGCAGTGAGCAAGGAGCAACTAGACTGTGAGCCCCCCAGAGGGCAAGTCTGGCCTCCCTCCCTCAGCCCCCCAGCCTTCAGAGTCCAGGCTGGCTCTCAGGAGCTGTCAGTAAGTGCTCTCTGATGGATGAGCTGGGAAGGCTGAACTCCGCCACGATTCCCTCTCGCTCTGGAGGGATGACACACCTGTCATACAGCCGGCACACGCATGTCCCAGCTCACCTGGACACATGTCAGGAGGGCTGGGAGTAGTGACAGGCAACTCTTCAGTGGTCACTGTCCAGAACAAGGGGCTCGGAAGAGCCAAGTCCCCGTCACATAGCCAGATCCCAGCAAGTTCTGCTGCGTCGGCTCATTCATTCATTCATTCATTCACTTATTCAGCAAGTGTGTGCTGAGTGTCTGGGATAGGAGCTGACGAGCATAGGAGGGCATCACTCAGTCCGGGTTCTGAAGAAGTTTCTAGCCAGGACAACTACAAGAGCTAAGATCAGAACCAGGAAGTCCTTGCAGAGGGACAGTATGTTCCCTAGGGAATAGAGAGGGAAATCATACCAATAGCCATTGTAGCAGCTACACTAGCTGTAGGTGATAGCTACAGGGGATATTCAGAAAATGGCTTTCCTTGTCTCAGCTCTTGCAAGCAAGTTGAGTTGGTTTATGGAGGGGGATGCTGTTCCAGAAGGAAGGTGACACAGGCAGAGGAGGAACATGAGTGAGTACAGAGGGGTGGGCGATTGCTGGGTGGGGAGTGTTGCGGGGGACCACTGTGAGTCCCATTTCACTGGCTGATAAGAACAGGAAGGAGAACAATGAGGAGGCTTAGAGAGAGGACCAGGCAGGGGCCAGATCACCGAGGGCCCTGAACATCGGAGTAAGGAGTTTGTGCTTTACTTAGTAGGCAATGGGGAGCCATGGAGGGTTTCTGAGCAGAGAAGTGGAATGACCAGAGCTGTGCTTTAGGAAAATTAATCTGGCAGCAAAGTGTAAAGCAGCTGGAGGCAGTGGAAGCTGGAGGTAAAGGAAGATGCCTGACCTGGTGACTGGCGCACGAAAGGCACTCTGCAAGTGTACTAGTTGGCTTGAAGCGGCTGGGGAGAGCTGCAGTAGGGCTTTCACAGGGACCGGTGAGGGTGAAGCAAAAGGCATCAGGGAAGGCTGAGGGTTGTAGAGTGCTTGCTGAGCATGCACAGAGCCCTGGGGTCAGTGCCTAGCATCACATAGACCAGGTGTGGTGGTGTGGCTCTATGATCCCAGCACTCAGGAAATAGAATCAGGAAAACCAGAAAATCAAGGCTATCCTTGACTGTATATTGAGTTTGAGGCCAGCCTGGGCTACATGAGATTCTATCTCAACAAAACAAAATCTAACAAACAAATAAACAGACACCAGGAAGTGTCTCTGAACTGGTTCAGTGCTTAAAGGTGGGAATTAAGAGACAAGGAATAGAGGCTCTAGATTTCTGTGGCAGAATGATAGTATATTTGCAAAACAGATGAGTCACATGCTGTGGCTGGTCATAGGAGAGACTCATAGTAGCCTCTGAGCATACTGGCCATGCATCATGGACTCAGGGAAGCTTTGCTAGGGTCAGAGACCCCACGTCCTGCTAGAGCTGAGAATCGAAGGTCACGAAGCCAAGAGCTGAAGATGGAGCTGCTACCGTCTCTCCCCTTGGGAGAGGACATAGGGAGCTGGATGGGGTCCTAGGAGCGGTGGACGAACTGGAGGGTACAACAGTTACAAAGCCTTGGAGGAGTGAGTTCCAGTAAGGCCTCAGTATCGAATGTGCTCAGTAGGGCTGGGGGCTGGACAGGAGGCCTGGCATCTGAGGAAGAGATGTGCTAGTGGAGGGGAAGCACCTGACGGAGGAAAGCCCTGAGCACAGTGGACACCAGGATGCAGATGCCCCCGAGGCACGGAGCTCACAGAGTCTCCATCACCTGCTCACTGCACAGACCGAGGCCCAGACTGACTGTTCATTATTTATTATTACCCTCTTCTAGTGGCCATCAACCTGGGCTGGGGATGAAAATCAGAACCAACGAGAGGGACTGATTCTTGACTTGGGAGCCCCAAGACCCTTGGATCTCAAAGACAGGGTCTTACTATGGTAGGCCAGACTGGCCTTGAACTTACGATCCTCTGCCTTCTGCATGCTGGGATTATGTGTGCCACCATGGCTGGCAGCTCAAGTTCTTTCTTCGGCTGCAAGCCATGCACCATGCTCTGCTCTTTGATCCAGGTGCGCCGGTATGCAGACTTCTCCTGGGCACTCTTGACCATCTTCCCGCCTGGTACTGAAGATCCCACTCCCTGGATGTCTGCTATTTTATCCTCAGTTACACCCCAAGCACTTGGGCTTGTGATGCCCAGGTCCCCCAGGGCCTGCGCAGTCCCAGGGTACAGAAAGTGGCTAGGGAATCAGGGAGCAGAGGAGTTGGGACTCAGAACCTTGCTTCCCACTTAGGAGGAGCAAGGCACGGGAGGTGGTGTGGGCCCCCCACCCTCCCGGAGGGGACCCGCAGTCCTAAATGCCCCCGCGCCTTCTCCATATTGTGGGAAAAGCTGCTGCATCCATCACTGTCAGGCGCCGAGTTTGAATAAATTTGAATGCACTGAGCCGTGGGCTGCAGTTTCTATAATATCACTTTCCAGTTTGAATATTTCACTTACTTTTTTTTTTTTCAAATTTCTTTTTATCCAACAGTTTCTCCTTTTCATCTACCCCCACAGCAGCCAAGCTCTGTATACAGTGAGGACAGAGCCTCGAGGGTGTCTGAGATGGGGAGAGGCTAGGCCTTCACCAGCTTTGGTATCTATGGCTTCCCACTCACGAGACCCCTGCCTGGCGCACGTGGAATCCTGCACTGGAGGCCGCTGTTCTTTGATCATGCAGATGGGGCAATAACACATAGTGTGATCCCCCCACCCCACCTGCAGCCAGCTCTTCTACAAGGGCAGGGCATGTATGTTCGGGCCCCTGCTTTTTCCTACAGGGGCCCAGACCCCTTACCTCCTGACCCCCATTATCCATGCACCCACACACATCAGCTGGTATACTGATTTTTACCAAGGTGTTAATGGATGATTGCAATTTCCCATTTAAAAAATTTTCCCTGAAGGGTCTCTAGCATTGTGCTGTTTTCCTCTATAAATAAAGACCCCAGTCTGGATCCTGGTCTGTCTTGAAACTCTTCCCTATCCTCTGCATGGTACCCATATGGCCAACCATCTTGGATAGGGGCTTCAGGAAGGAGTAGGAAGAGTGTCCTGGTGAGGCATTCTGTAGGTTCCCCTAGTCCTGGCCATTGGTCCTGTGATTTGCTGGACCATACTTGTAGCTACCTCCTCTGATCACAGAAATGAATGAGTCAGGAATGCATTTGACATGATGTCCAAATGGGGAAATGGAAGGGAGGAGGTCAAGAAGGATCTTCTAGGGCTAACAAAATAGCTCAGTAGATAAGAGTCCTTGCCTAAGCACACAAGGTTGATCCCTAGTACCCACATGGTGCAAAGAGAGAAGTGATTATTGAAAATTACTCTCTGTTCTTCATATACATGTGTGTGTGCACACACATGTGTGCATGTGCACACACATACACAATTAAACAATTTTTAAAGAATGGTCTTCTGGGGACCCTTCAAGTCTGTGTGTCTCTTCATAGGAGGGTCTGGCTATACTGCCCACTGGCATGACAGTCACATCAACAGTCTGTAGAGGACAGTGGGCATCCATAAGGCTTATGATGACATTGCTACAAGGGACAGACTAACTAGTCGGACATCAAGTACCTCAACCAACACTATTGACCATATGGGGACTACTTTCTTTTGGGTCTCCAAGGAGCCACCAAGCATCGAGGCCACCCCTCACAGTGACATTGCTCCCAGAATATGTTCTCTTCTTCCGACCAGAAATGATACACACCCAATCACAATCATTCACAGTGCCACGTGCTAAGTGTGTGTGGTGGAAGCATGGGGGAGTCCCCAATAATCTTTGCTGGGTTTTTCATTTGTTTGTTGTTTTATTTTTGCTTTCTAGGTGATGATAAACTCTCACTGTGCCTGGTCCTCCGTGCTTATAGTTAGCTGGTGGAGAAACAGGAGACAGGGAATGATGGTCAGACTTCCAGGGGCAGATGGTGTGGCTAGGGAGATGAAATTATCATTAGAGGTATTATTAATTAATTAATTAATTATGTGTGTGCACATGAGTCTGTGCATGTGTGTTTATTGTGTGTGTGCATGAGTCTATGCATGTGTGTTTATTGTGTGTGTGTGCATGAGTCTGTGCATATGTGTTTATTGTGTGTGTGCACATGAGTCTGTGCACGTGTGTTTGAGACAGTCTCAAGTATGCAGCTCTGGCTGGCCTAGAACTTGCTACATAGACCGGGCTGGCCTTGAAATTCCAGAGATCCACCTGTCTCTACCTCTAGAATGCTAGAATTGTAAGCTGGAGCCACCACACCCAGCTTGTAACATTTACTTTTAGCCTTTATTTCTAATGTAATTTTGCAGTATTTGAAGGAACTTTGAGAAAACACACAAATCTCAAAGTGGTTAAACAACAACAAATAAGAGAGGACATTTGGAAACTACGTAGAGGCAGGAGTCCAGATGGCGGTCTGGCACAAGATCACGTGGACAGGATTCATAGCAAGTGCAGTCGAAGCCCATGTGAGTTTAGGTAGTCAGGGAGGGCTTTCTGGAGGAAGAGAAATGAGTCAGAGCATTTGATGGACAGCGGAAATCCTAAGCAGGTGCAACACCCCGGCATGAGACTAGAGTAGCCATGGAGCTGAGCCCGTAGCCAGGGCTGGGCCAGGGAGGGCTTGGCAATGAGCAGGTGGAAGAGACACAATATGTTTGGGGGACAGTGAGGAGACAAGAGAGTAACTGTGGGCCATGGACGAAGAGGTGGTAATGTGGTCAGTATGCTAGGAGCCCAGAGAAGGTACCTCAAAGGAGCTGGGCCCCACCCCAACCCGGCCCCATCCCAACACAAGCCCCTCTGCACCCTCTCTGGTGGCCCCACCACCACAAGCTCAGACTTGGCATCCCAGTATGATAGACCTTGTGTGTGGGGGAGCAATACAAAAAGGGGCCCCTAGGAAGATGAAGACACGGGCCTCCAATGAGGAGGGTGGCCTCTCTCCCCTCCCCCGAGTGCCCGGGCCAGGCCTGCGGCAGGAGGGAGCGTGGCGTGAACAGAGGCTCGCCTGCGTACCATGACAGATGATTGACTCGAAACAATATCTAAGGCGACCAGGATAAAGTGCTGGCCATTTCAAGGCTCAGCAGAATTCAGATTCTAATTAGACTTCTCACCACATTCCAAATAAAAATGGTTCCCCTGGTATCCTCTTTGCCTATCAGGTGTCTCTCCCTGATCGCTGGAACAAAACGCATAAAGAAAGTGATTAAAGCCATAACAAAGGCATAAAATTGGAATTATCGCTGCCACCACATCTGGGAGCACAGAGTGTCACCACGCCGCCCCCTCCTCCCCAAACCCATGCACACAGAAGCGCTGCCCCATCCAGGCTCTGGGCTGGGCACCCTGCAATGACAGCTTTCTGAGGGGTGAGGAGGAGCAAGGTGGGGGCTCAGGAGAAGGGCTTGGGAGGAACCAGGGTGCCTAAGTTGCCAGGTGTTGGAGACCATGAAATAAATGAAGTGGGGAAGTGAGAAGTTCTAGGCCTAAGGAACAAGGGGGTGAGCAGACCAAAAGTGAGGTGTGGGGGAGAAAACAGTCACTGCCTTGTGTCTAGATATTTACTAGTGGAGAGGGACCTTGGAGTTCTTACCTTGAGCTTAATTCCTCAGGGCATACACACACACACACACACACACACACACACACACACACACACACACACACACCCTGCACCCCTCACAGCATGCTAAGCATTCTAAAACATGACACATGGTATCTACATGTGTTGAGAGAGCCCTGTCCTGTCAACAGATCAAAAGCTCCTCGTATGCTCACTGACCAGGCAACTGGACTAAGTGTTTGCATTCAATTGCCTTCCCCCACCTACTTGCAGGGGGTACCTAGCTCTACAGATGGTTGAGTTACCATTGGTCTAAACATGTATGTGTGCCACAGAGACCTCAATATCCCACGAGACACATTTGCATGTAGGTACACCCCCACACACCAGGCCTGTAACAATACCCTCACACAGTGCCCATGCTATGGAAATGAAGAGATGCCCCCACCATCTCAGGGCAGGGGGTTGGGGGGCATCCAGGCCAGAGGGGTGCCTCTGGCTCCCCAGGCCTTTTGCCCTCCTGGCTGCAGCCCCTACTTTCCCCACAACAGGCAGCCTGGTACCTGGTACCCAGCATCCTTGTTCCCTGTGTGGGGTGGGGAGGCGGGCGGGAGGTCCAGAGGAGGGTGAAGGAGTGGGAGCAGGGCTCTGAGCGGGGACGATATAAAATTAAAAGGTAAAAAGCAGGAACGCAAATGGAGGGTGCTTTCAGCTTTCACATTATTAATGACTCTTCAAAAAATCGGCGAGTTTTCCAATCTTCTCTGAGAAGCGCTTGAAGGAGCTCACAGATGAAACTGACCTTCAAAATGTTCTTTGGTCTTTAGTTAAGAAATTCGCTCGCCATTATGGCATCATTAGGGAAACAAGGATAAAATTACTCCATGGTTAATGACCTATAGTATCTCCCCACCAAAATTTGTTTCAGATCTAATAAAACTGTGCTTAACACACTCGGATGAGTTATGAGGACTGTTCTGCAGGGTATTAAAATGTGGAAAATAGATTTTCCGAAGCTGGGGGGACTGGACTTTTTGAATCAGATAGCAGAATGGAATTTTCTGGGCAATAAATTCTTCCATGTCTCAATTTCATCTCGCGCTCTCTCTCCTGCCTGCCTCTGCCCCTCTCTCTCTCCCTCTCTCTCTCTCCCTCACACACACACACTCTCTCCCACTCCCTGTCTCCCTCTCTGTGTCTCACATCTTTTCCTAAAATCCTCGAGCAACATAGAAACCTTTAGAATTTGAAGCCTCAATAAAGTTTGAAGAGAGAGAGAGAGAGAGAGAGAGAGAGAGAGAGAGAGAGAGAGAGAAGGCGCAGAGTGCAAAGGTCACATGTGTGTTAACAGGAGACAGACTGCGTGACGTGTGTACAGGGAAAGTCAGAACGGAGTCATGGAGGCACCTTCCTCCGCTGCCTCACTCAGGCGATCCTACGCCTATCCAAGGTGGCAGTGTCACCCTCCATCCCTCTATTGCTCGTCAAGCTGGCAGGTGTCACTCTGTACTCTCAAATCTCTAACCCCTGCCAGTGGCCCTTCCCAACTCATCTCTTCTCCCAGGCCACACCTCTATGCCAGGTGTTGGCCTGTAGGAGAATACACCTGTTCCTGTCCATTCCAACTTCAGGGGGCGGGAGGGGGTCAGCCCCACTGGCCTTGTGAGGGGTCAGAATGGCCCTGTTTGACACGCATGCATGCACGCACATGAGCACACGCTGACACTACTGATGGGCACACCTAGATGTCTGGGCCAGACAGGCTGGAGGCTAAGACCCGAGTCCCTGGCCTAGGCAGTGGCCGGAGGTTTTCGGGGGCTGGATACTGCCGCGGAGAGAGGTGGCTGGCGAGGTAATGGCATTTTGCTCTCTTTAAACTTTAATCTTTCCTATTAATTCCCTGCAACTGGAGAATGTGTGAGAGTTAATGTTCCGTGAACGTGTTTCGCACTCGGCAGTCTCTTCGAGCTAATTACCTTCAGGTGCTAAATGGAGGGAAATTGCAATCCATTTGGATGTGAAAAAATTTCGCCTTCCCGTCCCCTGTGAGACATCCTTTTTCCTGAGTGCTGCAGAAAGAATGCTCTCTGGGTGGGAGTTTTTTTCCTAATGTTTTTTTTCTTTGGCCCTCTCCCCCGCCCCCTTTCTCCAAGACTCTGGGTTCTGCAGGACGAAGGTGCCTGGAGCCCGGAGGAGACTGGGCCTGGCCACCGAGTTCCAGTGGTGGTGGAGGACAGGTGGAGAGGGACTTGTGTGCAAAGGAGACACCCTAGCTGTGGACCTGGCTCCCACCCCTTGGAAGCCCTGGGGTGGAAGTGTATTTACACGCTTAATAACACGCTTATTACCAGTGTTTCTCAGCTGCTAGCTTTTGAACACAGATATAATAGAATTTTACAAGCCACATAAAAGCTGTCCTTCTCTTGGACCCTGGACTGGTGGCTGGTGGGATGGAGGACAGGGTGAAGAGGAGAAGGGAGTTTGAGAAGAGTGAGACTGAGACAAAGAATGAGAAGAAAGAGGAACAGGCTGGGAGGAAGATGGGCGTGTTCTGTGCGAAGACTCAGGTGGGAGAGATGGGTCAGGGCAGTTCTTTCCATGATGTAGGACCCCTGGAGCACCAGGAAGAAGGTACTAGAAGGGAGTCTGCTCCCCAAACCCTTTAGCTCTCAAGAGAGAACTCCCACCTCAGTGACGGACCCACCCCTCCGGCACCGCCCTTCACCTTGGACCCCGGACTTGAGCGAAGCCTCGCAAGGAAGATAGCTCAGCTGACCACCTCCTTCAGTCTTGGCTCCAACACAGCAGCCTTTGAGAGCTCCATTTCTTAACCTAAGCTGAGGCAAAGGCTACCTAGGCAAGACATAGCTTTCCTGGCTTAAAGGATAGCAGATGGAGCCCTCCCAGGGGAGCAGTGTTATCTGAGCCTTCATGATAACCTGTGTTTTAGCCCACCCTTGGGGCTTCTCCAGGACTTTATGTGTGCCCTGTTTAGGGTGGGGAGAACATCTATTCTTTCCAACCATGAAGGGTCTACCTGTGGTAAATAGTTTGGGAAAATATTGAGCTGGCTTGGGTTTATTTATTTAACAAAGAAAAATAACTTGGGGATGGAGAGATGGCTCAGCAGTTAAGAGCACATAAAATAAAAACAAATTTATTCTTGAGAATTTCAAATATATGTACATTTATTTAAATCTCCATAGATCTGTTATCTAGCTTCAACAATTAACACACGTCCAATATTATTTTCTTTATTCCCCCCTTTTTCTCCCCCAGAATCATTTGGAAATAAACTACAGAGATTAAATCAGTTCATCCATGAATATTTCAGAAGTATGTATTCCTAAAAGTGAAGATTCACAACCTCATCACAACATACTATCCTTTCGCCCAATGGAAACCAACTGTAATTTCTTACCCTTGTCAAATCACCTCCCAGTGTTCAAGTTTCCCTGTTGGGTTTTTAATTTTTTAATTATTTTAGTACTTTCTGTGTATGGGTGTTTTGCCTGCATGCATGTCTGTGTACCACATGCATGCAATGCCCTTGGAGGCTGGAAGAGGGCATTGGATCCCCCCTGAAACTTGAGTTGCTGATGGTTGTGAACTGCCAGATGGATGCTGGGGACCAAACCCAGGTCCTCAAGAAGAGCGACCAGTGTCCTTAACTGCTGAGCCATTGCTCCAGCCTTCCTAAGTTGGGTTTTAACCAAGGTTCAACCTTGTGACTCATGTGGCCCATGTTTCCTTTTTCAAAAGAGTACTTCCTCCTCCTCCTTCTCCTCCTCTTCCTCCTCTTCTTTCTTGAAACAGGGTCTCATTATAGTTCCCAGACTAGCCTTAAATCACTGGGCTCATGAGGCCCTTGTGCCTCAACCTCGTGAATATTTGGGAAGACAGTACCTGTCACCATGCCTAGCTTCTTTCTTCCTTCTTGAAGTTTATCAAAGAAATAGTACATCATTTTTCCTGTGGGATTTCCTTCATTTTAGAATTTGCCAGTTGCATCCATACGGTACCATTCATTCGACGTGTCTCTCTGTCCCTTTAAGTTGGTGGATTCTAGAGTTGCTTGGCTTTGGATTTGGGTTTTTGGCAAGAATATTTTACAGGTGGCGTGAACTTCCTGGGGCTTCCCATCAGGAGTGTGTAGCTTCCTGGTGTCTTTCTCTTTATAATATTAGGACTGATCAGGGGCTTGCTTGCCATCTGCCTGCCCTAGCCACTACAGAGCTCCCTCTATTGCCCTCCAGCTTTTCACCTAATGATTTGAGTAGCTATTTACTATCATTGACTAGATCCATTATTTCATTATGGGTTGTTGGATTCCTTTTAAAGCTGTTTGTTTTCTCCAACTTTTCATTTTGAAAAGTTACCAACCCACAGAATAGTTCATTGTTTTAATGAACACCCATATCCTCGGCCACGATTCACAAATTTGTGAGTCCCACATTTGCTGTGTCTTCCTTCTCTAAGACATTCCTCTGTTAACTGCTGACAAAAGGGTGACATTTCACCCTAAATACTTCAGCATTTGTCTTGTGAGAACGAAGACATTCTCCTATCACTGCACATTTGTAGCTGAAGTTTTCCGTGTCCCACTTGGCCCACAGGAAGGACAAATCTCCCTCACCCACCAGTCCCACAGATGCTCAGACCCAAGTAAATACACAGAGGCTTATATTATTTACGAACTGTGTGGTCATTAGCTCAAGCTTATTACTGACTAGCTCTTGCACTTAAATTAGTCCATAATTCTTATTTATGTTTAGCCACGTGGCTTGCTACTTTTCTCAGTTCTGCCTTCACATCTTGCTTCCTCTGTGTCCGGCTGACGATTCCTGACTCAACCTTCTTCTTCCCAGAATTCTCCTTGTCTGCTTATCCCGCCTATACTTCCTGACTGGCTACTGGTCAATCAGCGTTTTATTTATCAACCAAATCAGAGCAACACACATTCATAGTATATAGAACGACATTCCACAGCACTTCCCCTTCTCTGTCTAATCAAAAAGGAAGGTTTTAACTTTAACATAGTAAAACTATATATAATGAAACAGTTATCAAGCAAGAATTACAGTTACAATATCTAATCTATTTGTATTTGGCAAAATTAAAGAGAATGTTCTATTTATCCTATATTTGTGAGTCTAAGGTTCCATATCTTACTTATCTTTTATCATAACCAAGGAAAATTATAACTATTTAGTCTTCACCTTCATCAAAGACCTCAGAAGGATATAATATTACCTAAGTAAACAAGAAGAGCATTGTAAGCAATTTCCAAAAATCTAGAATGACAGAGACAGCTCTCTGCCTGGACAGTCATCCAAAGTTCCTCCACAACATTGGAGCATCCATCTTCAGCCCATAGATCTAGAGTCTCTCAGTCACTTTTTTTCTGTGTCCTGTATAATGTCTGGCAGTTTCTTCTGTGAAGCAGGAACCTGAAGGACCAATTTGCCTTGCAAAGTTCAGTGGTCACCTTCCTATGGGTCCTGCATGTCCAGTCGATACAACATTTTGTCAAGCAGTCCAGGCAAGAACAGTTTCTTGCCCAAATGGCTATTTTTGCCAAGAAGAAGATAAACTCCATATAGAGTGTCTTCGATGCCCATCTTTCTCTTTGAAGTAAATCAGTGCTGCCAGGAGCAGACGTGTCTCACTGTTCAGAAAGTCTGTTTTTAAAACACTATAAATGCCATGTTTTGTAGGTCTTTAAAGTGTTTGAAGATTACCTACCTAATTGAAATATATCTATGTATACCTAGAAAACTTAACTAACATGACTATAAATTTGATTATCATGGAGACTAATTATTAATCTGTATTTCTTAATTATACATTACAATTTTAAATGAGCTATATAAACATAATACCTTAAACAAGAGTAGAAATATACATATAACAAACTTAACTTTAAATTTGTATCAATGAACTAAAATCCATAGCATTGTAAAACATTTCAAACAAGTTGTTGCTCTTTAAAAGTAGACTCAATAATCTATCCTTTCATCCTATCATATCTATATCCTGCGGGAATTCAACCCAATAGTTTCTCAACACTTTCCTTCCTTCCTTCCTTCTTTCCTTCCTTCCTTCCTTCCTTCCTTCCTTCCTTCCTTCTTCTTTCTTTCTTTCTTTCTTTCTTTCTTTCTTTCTTTCTTTCTTTCTTTCTTTCTTTTCTTTCTTTCTTTTTCTCATGAATTTCATAGTTTTGGAAAGTCCAGGTATATGTCCCCCAGTGTGGATTTGTCTGACACTTCCCCATGAATAAATTCAAGCTAAGCATTTGGGGCAGGGATATCATTACCCAGTGATGTGCCCTTCTCAGCTTGTAATGTTGGACATATGATGTAGGTCTGCCACTATTGGTGGGAATGGTCTGATCATTTTAGTGTGGTATCATCTAGATTTCTCTAATGTGGTGGGATTTTCCCTCTTTTATGGTAATGCATTTTCTATAGGTAGATTTTTGACACTGTGAATATCCTATTTCCTTTCATACGGTGGTTTTTTTTTTAATTTTTGTTATTTTTATTTATATGGCTGTTTTGCCTTCATGTATGTCTGTGTGGCATGTGAGTGTCTGGTGCCCTCAGAGAGCATCAGATGCCCTGGAACTGGAGTTATAAATGGTTGTGAGCTGCCATGTTGGTGCTGGGAATAAAACCTGGGCCCTCTAGAACAGCCACTGTGCGTATCCACTGAACCATCTCTTTAGCCCATTATTTAGTGGTTTTAGCATCCACCAATGATCAGTTTGGATTTCAAGGGTCCCAACAGGATGGATTTTATAATTCTAACATTGATTCTACTTTTATTAGTTGGCACTCCTCTCTTGGAGTGATTGTTTTTAGTAAGGGAGGCTGTTTTTGTGGAAGAAGCCTTGTAAGAATGGGCTGTTCAGGTCTAGGCATGACTGTAGACAGTGGGGGTGCCACACCAGTGGACGCCACCGACTAGCGGCCTAGTCATGTCTGTGGCTCCTCAGAGACACTTTACTCCAAGTCAAGTACTCCTAGGGTCTATAAGGGACCTCGTCCCATAGACCCAATGACTTCCGGTTTTCTGGAACACAACCAGCCTATAGGAAGGACTGGATACATAGACGATAGCTGAGAATACCAGCCAAAGGAACAGGTAAAATCACCGTGCGTGGGAAAAGGTAGAACGCAGGATCAGATGCACCCCAAGTACACAGGGAATGCTGTGTCCTCACTGCCTCTGGGTGCTGTGGTTGATATATTGTTGCACCCAATAAACTTATCTGGGGGTCAGAGAACAGAACAGCCACTATATTAAACATAGAGGTTAGGCAGTCACAGCACGTGCCTTTAATCCTAGCATTCCAGAGGCAGAGATTTATCTGGATCTCTATGAGTTCAAGGCCACACTGGAAACAGCCAGACATGGTGACACACACCTTTAATCCCAGCACTTGAGATCTCATGTCTTGCTTGGGAAAAATACATGCCTTTAATCCCAGGAAATGATGGCAGGAAGCAGACAGGTATATAAGGCACGAGGACCAGGAACTAGAGGCTTTTAAGCTTTTGGCTTTTAGCAGCAGTTGAGCTGAGATCCATTCAGATGAGGACTCAGAGGCTCCTAGTTTGAGGAAACAAGATCAGCTGAGAAGTTGGCGAGGTGAGGTTAGCTGTGGCTTGTTCTGTCTCTGATCTTTCAGAATTTACCCCAATAGCTGGCACTGAGTTTCTCATTTAATAAGACCTTTTAAGATTCATGTTACAGGGTGCAGCTCCAGAAAGCATAGAAACTCATCACAGTTCTTACATGGTTCCTCAGTTAATTTAAAAAAAAGGGTTATGTATTTTTATTTTATGTGCATGGGTATTTGCTTGCATGCATGTTTGTATGACACGTATGTCTAGTACCTACAAAGGCCAGAAGAGAGAACCAGATCCACTGAACTAGAGTTACAGATGATTGTGAGCCACGATGTGGATGTTGGGAACCTAACCCTGGTCCTCTGCAAAAGCAGCTAGTGCTCTTAACCACTGGCCTCTCAGTTAATTCGTAACATAGTTAATGCCCTGGAGCAATTTACATATTTTGTAGCTCACTTTCAGCCTAGTAGGAGTCCAAGCTGCCTACTTAACATGGAAAGGCTAGAGTCAGATGCTGTGGGATGGTCTGTATGTCAAATGTGTTGCTGATTGGTCAATAAATAAATCACTGATTGGCCAGTGGCCAGGCAGGAAGTATAGGCGGGACTAACAGAGAGGAGAATTGAGAGAACAGGAAGCTGGGTGAGGGAGACACTGCCAGCCGCCACCATGACAAGCCGCATGTGAAGATCCCGGTAAGCCACGAGCCATGTGGCAAGGTATAGATTTATGGAAATGGATTAATTTAAGCTGTAAGAACAGTTAGCAAGAAGCCTGCCACGGCCATACAGTTTGTAACCAATATAAGTCTCTGTGCTTACTTGGTTGGGTCTGAGCAGCTGTGGGACTGGAGGGTGACAAAGATTTGTCCTGACTGTGGGCAAGGCAGGAAAACTCTAGCTACAGTCAGAGCCTCTGGCCACTGCTCCTGGGATGAGACAAGACAGCCCTGCCCAGTGGATGATAGGCAGACTCAGTGCCTGCTCTGAGTAGGGATGACCTGCCACTCTATTGGAGCCCGTGGGTCACAATGAACCCTCTGGTTCTGACTCGGAAGTTGGAAGAATCACTAGGAAGACACTTCCTACTGAAGGGCTGGGGGGTCCCCTTCCCTAACTAAGCCCTGTTAACAAAGCCATGATGAGTAGAAAGTAACTAGAGCTTAAGCACAGAGTGTTCTTTATTGAGCATAGCCATGAGTTGTCTGACAAAGCAAAGTGTGGGACGAAAAAGCAGCCCTGCATCCTGAGAAACCAAAGCCTGATTGGCCTTGTCCTTCATGATAACATTGGTATGACTGTTCATAAGCATCCAGGTTTTGGGCCCTGTCCATCCAAATCCCCAACTCCCTAATGCAGAAATCTGATTGGCTCACTTTGCTCCAGGTAGGGGACCCTGCTTCAATCAACTGTTGCCAAATGGGCTTCCCAAGAGTCCACCTCTGTTGAGAGAAGACTAGTTCCCAGGGAAGCCTGGCAGACATCCCAAGAGTGCACAGCACAGAAATAAGCTCACGAACTCTCCAAAAGGTAGGCAGCTAAAAGTTCTTGAGAAATGCACCAACCTGAAGGGCAGGGCCGAAGCCCCAGGGTATAGTGGCCAGAGTTGAAAGATGGGACCAATCAGGCTATGTTGCCATGTCCCATGGACCAATCACAGTGCAGTAAGATTACAAGGACATAATATAAAAGGGGAGAAATGTCCAGAATGTAGAGTTAGGAGTGTCTGTGAATGTCTGGACAGATAGAGGGTAGAGCACAAGATTCTCATGCATCTTTAAAAATAGAATGTCCATGGATAGCAAGCTTCATCCAGCTCCCTGACATCTTGACTGCTTGTCCATGATCCTCTAGAGAATACATCCCAAGCTCTCCACACTGGCTTTGTATCTCAGAACCCTTTGGTCTCTCCCATTCCCAGAAGTGAGCTTCTGGAACCCGTCCAAGGTGTTAGATGCTTTTGAGGTCCACAGAGGAGTTGGTTCTTCTCCAATCCACCTTGTTACCCTTGCTCACCACTGGGGAACTCTAACTAGTGCTTCATCTCCTAAGACCCGACTTGACAAAATCTGCAAACGGAAAGTTTGCAATATACACATATCCAAACCAAACAGCTGTAATTGATAACTGAGGAAAATAGCACCTTGTTTCCAGTGCTCTGGCTTGGTGCACAAAGACTGACTGGGCACCTCTGCCCTGGCAAGGACAGGCCAGTGTAAACGCAGTCAGGACAGACTGCCATCCTTCAGCCCATGGCCATTGCACAGGTGCTTGGCCCGGCTAGACTCAAGCTGCTGTGGCTGTGCCTCCCCAGTCTCACTAGTAAAGTTCCTTATTAAAGTGTTCTCTTTATCAATAAGTAATGCCCTACTTTTTCCTTGCTAGTGCTTTTCTCTTAATTTCTTGTCTGATATCAATATGGCTAGCCCAGCCTCCCTTTGATTGACAGTTTATAACACATCATTGTTGTTTGCGCGTTTTGAGGCAAGCTCTTGCTATGCAGTGTAGGCTGGCCTCGAACTCATCCTCCTGAGTCTGCCTCACAAGTGCTGGGTTTGTAGGTGTGCACTACTATCCCCTCATAACACGTCTTGTTTGGTAGCTTTATTTTCTCACTTTCTGTGAATTAATGTTTTTTCCCTCAACTTTTTAAAATTGTCATTATTATTTTATTTTTTATTTCATGTTTTATGAAACTCTTTTGTGAACAGACTAGACCTGGTTTATTATTTTATTACTTAATTAAAATTTTTACTACAAATACACACACACACACACACACACACACACATACACATATATAATGAAATATGATCACATACACCCTCTCTTTTCCTCTCCAGCTCCCCTGTAATCTCCCTAACACCTCTTCTTTCTCCTAACGTCATGCATTTTTTTTAATCCACTAAATCTGGTTAGCACTGCCCATATGCATGTGGGTGTGAGGCCATCCATGGGAGCATGGGGAATCCACCAGTGGTCACATCCCAAGAGAAGGAAGGGCCTCCCACCTCAGCAGCTACCAACTGCCATCAGCCTCTGTGGTGGGATGTCTTACAAGGTGGAGTCTACAGCCAAAGACGCCTCACAGCTTAACAGTTTAAAATCTCTCCTAGCCAGAAAAGGATTATAGATGCACAGTAAGACAAGATTCAGATAAAATAAAACTAAACAGTTTACAGTATGTGTAAAAATGTACATAGGCTTGGAAGAGAGAGAAAAAGGAGTATAGACAGTTATACAAAGAAATAAATAGTTTTAAAAAATAAAGTCTTTAAAGAAACAGTAAAAGTAATATAAAAGTTAAACCATGTAAAGATGAAAATTACACAAAGAATCTCAATACTATATATTATTATATTGTCTTTGGGAATTTAAACTGCAGAGAAGCATTTGATTACAGGGACTAAGTTAAATACATACATACATATACATATATAATTTTAAAGGCATCTTGACTTCAAAATTTGGGTCTACGGGCATGTTGCTTTGGAAATGAGGTTCTGCTTTTGTTTCCACAGAAGATGAGAACTTCTGGATTACTTCCAGGCTAATACAGTTTGATCAACCAAAACGCCCTGAAAGGTCTCCAATGTCAGCCATGGCCCAGATGATCCAACATCCAAAACAGCTTCAAAGCAATTGGCTGAGACAATCCAGCCTCATAGACTACTACAGCCAAGATTTAACTATAATTCATAATTTTTTCAGGATTCCCACAAAATTACCAGCAACCCCAATCAGCAGGAAGTAGTATGAGAAGCTACGCCAAAAGTCCCGAAATATTGTTTATAAATATTTATTTTTGTTTAAAGCGGGTTGATTACAAATGCGATCTCTTTCTAAAGAAGAAAAGGAGATATAGATATGATAAGATAAAAGGGTAGATTATTGAATATACTTTTAAAAAGCAACAACTCATTTGAAATATTTTACATTGCTATAGATTTTAGTTTATTAATACAAATTTAAAGTTAATTTTGTTATAATGTATGTATATTTCTACTCTTGTTTAAGGTACTATGTTTATGCAATTGATTTAAAATTGTAAAATATAATTAAGAAACACAGATTAATAGTCATCTATGATAATCAAATTTATAGTCATGTTAGTTAAGTTTTTTAGGTAGACCAAGGTATATTTCAATTAAGTAGTTAATCTTCAAACACTTCAAAGACCTACAGAATATAGCATTTAAAATGTTTTAAGAACTTAGACTTTTCTGGACAATGAGACACGTCTGCTCCTGGCAGCATCAATTACTTCAAAGAGGATGATGGGCATTGAAAAAACTCACTATGGAGTTTGGTTTTTTTTGTGTGTGGCAAAAGTTAGCCACTGTGCAAAAAACGTGCCCATGCCTCAACTGCTTGACAGGATGCTGTATAAACTGGACATGCAGGACCCATAGGAAGGTGACCACTGAACTTTGCAAGGCAAGATGGTCTTTCAAGTTCCTGCTTCACAGAAGAAACTGCCAGACATTCTATAGGACATGGGGAGAAGTGATTGATGAACCTTGCCATAATGGGCAGAATAGTCCTAAATTTCCTATTTCACTGAAAGCTATGCCAGAGACTCTAGGCCTGTAGGCTGAAGATAGATGCCCCAATGTTACAGAGGAACTTTGGATGACTGTCCAGACAACTGTCTCTGTCGTTTCCAGAATTATGAAAGTTGCTTGTAATGCACTTCCTCTTTACTCAGGTAATATTATATTCTTCTGGCATCTTTGATGAAGTTGAAGACTAGTTATAATTATAGTTTTCCTTAGTCATGATAAAAGATAAATTAGATAAAAAAAAACTTTAGACTCATAAAAATAGGATAGATGATAGAATATTTTCTTTAATTTTGCCAAATACAAATAGACTAGATATTGTAACTGTAATTCTTGCTTGATAACTGTTTCATTATATATAATTTTACTATGTTAAAGTTAAAACTTTCCTTTTTTATTAAACAGAAAAAGGGAAGTGCTCTGGGATGGTCTTTCTGTACAATGTGAATATGTGTGGCTCCCATTGGATAATAAATAAAGCTGTTTTGGCCTGTGGCAAGAAAGCTTACAGCCAGGCACGAAATCCAAGCAGAGATACAGAGAGAAGAAGGGCAGAGGCAGGAGAGAGCCGCCAGCTACCACTGAAGGAGCAACAAGTGCCAGCAGACCGGTAACGCCACAACCATGTGGCAACATATAGATTAATAATGGGTTAATTTAAGAAGAAAGAGTTAGCTAGCCAGAAGCTGAAGCCATTGGCCATATAGTTTGAAATTAATATAGGCCTCTGAGTGATTATTTTATAAACTGCTGAGGGACCGTGGGTGGGAGAGATTTGTCTGGACCTTGGGGCCAGGCAGGACAGGAAAAACATACCTCTATAAGCTTCTTAGAAAGGGTGGGGCTTAGAGATCATCTCCCCATCCATGCAGGATTTTGGTGGGCTTGATGCTCTGGAGTAGACCTGGATAAGTCTCCTCTCACAGGCACACTTACATACCTACCTTTCTTGTGACTAATGCCTTAGACTTACTTCTGTCATCTTACTCTCATTTCTCATTTTATCCATTTGATCTTGTTTTCTGTCTTTTTTTCCCTGCTCTTTCCTCTTTTGTGCCAATCTTTTCCTTACTCTCTTGTTAAAATATTCTTGTCTCCTGGCTTGGAAATTAAACATATTTTTAGAGAAATGAGGTACCCTTTGCTCTTGTGTGTGTAGTGGCAAACATGTACGCACATGTGTGCATGTGGAGGCCAGAGTCGACCTCCTGTATCATTCCTTACCCTTGTTTTTTTGAGCCTGGGTCTCTCATTGTCCAGAGCTCACCTAGTAGTCTAAGATGCTGGCCAAAGAACATGAGGGAGCCACTTGTCTGTCTCCCCAGCTCTGGAACCCATCACACACGGCTTTTTTTCACATGGATTATGGGATTGAATTCAAATCTCAGCTTGCCAAGGAAGAACTCTAATAACTAAACCATCTCCTCCAATCCTACCTTGAACTCTTTAAAAACATCATCGTTTACTTTACAAAAACTAAAGTCAATTGATTTCTCTTTTTCTAAGTAGCAGGAGGCCTTACGAGGTAAACCAATCCTTCCCAACTTTGTGTGTTCATCGATTATGATTTTAATTTCATCATATTTTCATACTCTCTCGAAATCATCATTATTATCCAGATTTATGTACATAGTTACCAAGTTATTCACTTACTATTATTTCTAATAGTGTAAAATCTCCTTTTTGGGTTCAATATCCTTCTTGCTGAAGTACATATGTTAAATATCCTTTTATTGTGTTTTATTTGAAATTGTATTCACTACGTGTGTTACGATGTATGAATGTGAGTGTGCATGTGCTACAACTGAATGTGTGGAGGACAGAGGACAATTCTGTGGGGCTGCTTTATCTCCTTCCACCTCAGCGTGGAATCGAGGATTGCACTCAGTCGATGAGGCTTGGGCAGCAAACACTGTCTGCCGGGCCCTCCTCTCAGCCCTGCATATTCTCTTCAGAAAGATCTGTGAATCAAAAGCTCTCTTTCTTTAGAAACTGAAATTGTCTTTATTTTATTTTTCTGTATGTGGAGTGCATGTGTGCAGCGAGTGCAGGTGGGGATTGAACTTTGACCCTTGCTCCCAGCCCTGGATTTTTCTGTTTGTTTTTTTGTTTTTGTATGTTTTTTGTTTGTTTTTGAGACATCGCTCTATTATGTAGCTCAAACTGACCTTGAATTTGCAATCCCAGTGCCTCGGCCTCCAGAGTGCTAGAATCACAGGCTTGGCAATGGTCTGACTTTGGAAGTTTAAGTCGACTGTTCCTCTCCTCAGTATTTTGAAGCTGTGACTGTCTGTCCTCTGGTTTCCGTGGCTCCCAACGAGAAGCCTGGGGCCTGGCTGACTGTCACGCTGCTGGAAGCCTGTAAGTCAATCCTTGTCTCTGTGCTCTGTAGTCTGATTACAATGGATCTAGGTATCGGCCCGTTTTTAATTTTTTTGGCTCAGAAATCCAATTGTGTTTCTTTCTGCCAAGATTTCATTCCTGCATTCAATACTGGAAAATTTCTCTCCATCCTATTTCTCTCTCTCTCTCTCTCTCTCTCTCTCTCTCTCTCTCTCTCTCTCTCTCTCTCTCTCTCTCTGGACTCTTTGGTCGGGCCTTGCTTTATCCCTCACATCTTTTAGCGTCTCTCTTTTTTTGTTTGTTTGTTTTTGTTTTGTTTTGTTTTTTGGTCTTTCGAGACAGGGTTTCTCTGTGTAGCTTTGGTACCTTTCCTGGATCTCACTCTGTAGACCAGGCTGGCCTCAAACTCACAGAGATCCGCCTGGCTCTGCCTCCCTAGTGCTGGCATTAAAGGCGTGCGCCACCACCGCCGGGCAGCTTCTCTTTTGTAAATAACGTTAACTCTGCGGATTCTGTTCTAGGTACTTTTTACATAATCTTTCAATTCACCAGCTTTCTCCTCAGTAGTATCGTTAGGTGTTCAACCCTTCTACTGAGTTGTTTTCACTTGAACATTGATCTGTTTTAGAATTCTAACTGGTTATTTTCAGTTCTTCTTTTTTCTCCTTCATTATTTTTTTTCAGACAGGGTTTCTCTGTGTAGCCCTGCCTGTCCTGGAGCTCACTCTGTAGACCAGGCTGGCCTGGAACTCAGAGATCTTCCTGTCTCTGCCTCCTGAGTGCTGGGATTAGAGGTGTGTACCACTATTGCCTGGCTCATTATCTTATTCTTGCCTTTTAGATTTATTCTTTCCTGTTGAGGGGCACTCAATATATTTAATTAGATCTGGTAATCCCTCTGTCAGATATATATATATATCTCCAAAGGAAATACACAGTGTATCAATAAGATATCTGCACTCCCATGTTTATGGCAAAGCTATACACAATAGTGGAGATGTGGATTTGGACTAGATGTTCATTGGCAGATAAATGGATAAAAAATGATCTGCACAATAGAATATTACTCATCCACTAAAATGAAGGAAGGATAGAGTCTGGAGTTAGAATGCACAGCTGGGTGACTAACAATAGCGCGCGCGCGCGCACACACACACACACACACACACACACACACACACAAAATCAGCTAGAAGAGAGAATTTTGAATGTTTTCACCAAAAAGAAATAGTAAGTATTGAAGGTCACAGATATTGTAGTAACCCCAATTTGATCACTCTAAAATGTACACAAGTATTAACAGGCCACATCCTATCACACAAATACCTACAGTCATTGTGTCAAGAACAGTAAAGTGTATATAACTTCCCCACCGAAGTTGTTTGTAGCCTTTCTCACAGTGGCTCATGGCCTCCTGTAGTTTGCAATTTTTTATTGTAAACTTGTCTCCACCAGGAGTTAGTTTCCGGTGGAGACTTGCATAGCATTGGCCGTGGAGAAGCACTGTGTTGAACCCTGTGGGTTCACCATCTACAGACAAGTTTATTTGTTATTTTCTCCAATTGAGGTTCCCACCTCTTGTGCGTAGTGAGATGCTGACCTCACTCTGTGTTTGTGATAGGCCGGGGAAGGTCAAGGATGACTCTTTCCACCTCTAGGTCCCAAAGACAAAACCTTACTATGCTGCATGTCCGTCAGGGAGGAAAGCTTTCCAGCTCCTCCACAGAGCTGGGAATACTTGATGGCTCCTGGCCTCCTGAAGGGAGCCCTGCTCTAGCTTCCTCACACGCAGAGGCGTGGCTCACTCTCTGTCTTCCTCACTACTGAACTCTAGCTCGTGTGACACATTGTTGGCTCCTGAGCCCACCAACCTCCCCTTAAGTTACATCCCTTAAGCACTGTGGACTTGATTCTCTTCAGCCCTGCACAGAGGGACTTCTGTGTACTGCTTTAGAATGTGGTTGTATGTTTTTCCAGTCGTTACACTGGATATATTTAAAGGTGTCCTATGTACAATTATTACTCCATAATGTCTCTATTTCAAAGTCAAGATGTCACCCTAGTTACCTGACATCCCTTCACACTTCCACCCAATTCATTTTTCTCACTAGGTTATGAACTCCTCTAGGGTCTGTCCATACTCTTACCCAACTCAAGTATCTAGCCCCATTCTCTGCAGTGACTGGATCCAGTAGTAAATATTGTTACTATTCTTCACATTGTTATTGTTTTTATTATTTTAAGTCCTAATGTCCAGGGGTGACAGAAAATCTGATTGTATGGCTCTGTTATGCGCATTTAAAGTGCACAGTCGGGCAGCTCGGTCTCTGGCATCACCCATCCGAGTTTCATTATTCAGGAACAGCGCCTTCCTCAATCACCTCCAAGGACAAATCATCTATTAGGCCAAAGCTTCTTAAAGTACAGGTTGCAATCCGTTAGCAGTCAGGAAATCAATTTAATGAAAGAGAATCAAATAGAAAATCAAATACCAGAGTGCATCACATATATAGTAAAATACCACTTAATGAAACTTTTGGTGTGTGTGTGTGTGTGTGTGTGTGTGTGTGTGTGTGTGTGTGTGTTTGCTTGCTCAGTCACCATTCAGCATGTACTTCAGGCTGCAGGTCATGGTATAACCAGGAATTCCTGAATATCCAATAGTCTGCTCTTGTTGTTTGTTTTTACTCTTGGCCCACCACCCAGCTCCCAAATAAATCACACATGGAGGTTTATTCCTAATTATAAATGCCCAGCCTTAGCTTGGCTTGTTTCTTGCCAGCTTTCTTTAATTTAACCCATCCGTCTTTTGCCTCTGGATTTTTCCTGTTCTCTTACTTCTGTAACTCTTACTCTTAACTCTGTGGCTTGCTGTGAAGCTGAGTGGCTGGCCCCTGAAGTCCTCCTCTTTCTCTGGCTACTTCTTTTTCCTCCTCCCAGATTTCTCCTTCTATATGTTCTCTGCCTGCCAACCCTGCCTAGCCTTTCTCCTGCCTTGCTATTGGCTATTCAGTTCTTTTAGACAAGCAAAGTAACACAGCTTCACAAAGTTAAACAAATGCAACATAAACTAAAGTAACACACCTTACAATAATATTCTACAACAGTCTTCTTTTCTTTGAGGCCCTCATTAAACCCATCACCCATTTCTATCTAGCAGGCCCTTTTTTCAAGATCAAAGAAATATGCAAAGTGAGCCAGGAAAGCTTATGGCCTATAGTTTCAATGCTAGTTTCTTAGAATGCTTTCGAGCCCCAAGGTGGGTGAAGGCTCCCATGAAGGTCCACGCTGGCCTAGATTAGAAAGATCGTGCATGGTCAAGGATATTCAGACCTGAGATTCACACATGTTCCCTGTGCTCTGGACTCTCAAACTAATTATTATTCCTTCTTCAATACCCTAGGTGAGCTTAAAATAAAATTTTTTTTAAAGAAAAAACAACCAACCCCCCCCCCCCCACCAGGCAAGATCTTACATATCTCAGCTGGCCTTGAACTCTCTGAGAATGATCTTAGGCATCTGATCCTCTGTGCCAACTCCCAAGGGCTGGGATTATAGGTGTGCCGCACCACGCACAGCTTATATAATGCTGAGACTCAAACCCAGGATGTCGTGTGTGCTCAGCAAGCACTATATCGACAAAGCTACATCCCTAGTCCCTGGCATCACCGTTCCGTGGATGTTTAACAAGCCTCCGAAAACTTTTTTTTTTTTTTTTTTTTGAGACAGGGTTTCTCTGTGTGGTTTTGGTGCCTGTCCTGGATCTCGCTCTGTAGACCAGGCTGGCCTCGAACTCACAGAGATCTGCCTCGCTCTGCCTCTCGAGTGCTGGGATTAAAGGTGTGTGCCACCACTGCCCAGCCGCCTCTGAGACCTTTAAATGTTGCTTCCTGAGGCTCTTGTCCTCTTAGACTGCTCTCAAGGCCATTATACAATGTCCCTTGGGAGGACACCAGAATCACACCCTTGCACTCAGCTCCTGGGCAATTGCTGTAGAACTCCCTCCACAGACAAGAAGGAAGAAGTGTCAGGTTGAGCAGGAGCCTCCTTACCAAGAAGAACCCCAGGCCTCACCCTCCTCAACACCATTGCAAACTGCACAGGGATGCAACCCATTTCACATACAATGAACCCTGTTATGAAGGGATTTGAGCCTCATTTAACTCCTACATTCAGTGTATCCTACACCGACAACACTCGAGGAAGCCTATTTTCTCTCCTTAAAAATGGAAATGTGCTGGTATTTGTTGAGTTCCTGCTATGTGTCAGATATGTTAACATCCACCATTCCATTGAACTGTCGCAGCCACCCCATGGGTTAGTGTGATCAGCGCATTTCACACCTAAGGCTTGAGGGATTCAAAGAGGTTAAGCAACTTGGTCGGAGCCTCCTGGCTGATCAGGATTTGCCAAGCTGGAATTTGAACTCCCAATCTGCAGCCTTTTAGTCAAAGCGGTTAAACAGTGCCCTGTACAATCCTTTGCTAAAGGGCTTCACTTCCAGCAGGGACCTGGACTCTAGGCCTAAGCCCTGAAGAGCGAGCGCTTCCTCCGCATGACTAGCCTTAGAAGTGTGGCCAGGATGTAAATGTGGCCCCCGGCTGGCTCACTGTGCAGCCTTGGGCAAGTTATTTACGTCTCTGAGTCTTAGATTACCCATCTGTATCAATAGGATTTTGTCACCCAGAGGGCTGAAGCAGGGGAGGCATAAGGTGACACTGGGGACATATTTTATGAAACACAAAGTGTTACACAAAGGAACAACTTCGGGTAAAAAGCCGTGTTAACTGACCGGCTGACTGAGTCTGCATTTTCTGTTAGATTAACAACTCCCTCTGCTCCTAGGATAAAACTCAAAATGTTAACTTGACCTTGGAGGTCAGCATGATATGACTTTTGTTCATTCCTGGGTCCTCATAGTATTCCAACTTCACTGGTTCCTTTACATATGCTACTCCTGGAATAGCCTTTGGTCTGTGGCTACAGCGCCACACACACACACACACACACACACACACACACACACACACACACACGCTCTCCATCCCCACTTTGCACACTCATTTGCTCGTTGTGTGGGTAGCAGATTGATTTTGAGACTGGCCCGACCGGAGGAGGCTTCTACTGTATTTCACACTCTCGTAGCACAGACTGTGTCTCTTCCACAGCATTAAGAACACAGTTACTTTCTTTACTTCACAGGAGTGGTTGTTGTGGTTTGATATGTGTCTTCCTTGCCCCCAACAGCTGGCAGAAAACATGGTATAAAGTAAGGGCTGCCCAGGTCTTTGCTGAACACGCTTTAAGAATCTAGGAAATATTTTTGGTTGTAAGCCTAGCCATTAACAGCTGCCATCATCATCAACACCACACACACACACACACACAAACACACACACACACACACACACACATATATACCAAAAAAAAAAAAAAAGAATCCAGTAAATAGCCGGATAGTGGCTCACACCTTTAATCCCAGCACTCAGGAGGCAGAGGCAGGTGGATCTCTGTGAGTTCGAGGCCAGCCTGGTCTGCAGAGCAAGTTCTCAGACGACCAAGGCTGCACAGAGAAACTCTGTCTTGAAAAAAAAAAGAATTCAGTAAATACAAACAGTATTCATACTTTATTTGTATTTTATGCCCTATTATAGACAGTATGTATTACATTGACTAGGTAACAAAAGCTCACTGTGCTGGAGCTGTATTGTTTTATGTTTCCATTCTTTGTGGAAGTAGTACCTCATGCAAGCATGTTCAGAAGTTGGGCCCTTGGGGAGGGGTGGCATTGTGAGAGCTCTGCCTTCACTAATCTAATTACAACAGATAAAGGAGGAACTGCCACCAGCCCTTCCGCCACGTGACCACACAGCGCCAAGCCTCCATCTTTGTTTTTGCTGTTGTTATTTTATTTTTTGAGACAGAGTCTCCCGTAGCTCCGCTGGCCTTAAACTCCCGGTCTTCCTGCCTCCACCTCCTGAGTGCTGGGTTCAGACCCGCCATCAAGCCGGGCACGAGGCACCGTCGTTGAAGCACAGAGAGCAGCAGGCCCTCATCAGACGGTGAAGCTGCAGGCACCCTGACCTTGGACTCTGTAGCTTCCAGAACCGTGAGCAATCAATGCCTATTGTTTATAACCAGTACAAGCTTGAGGGTGACCTCACAGCAGCCTGGACAGACTGACCAGGACAGGCTCTAAACAGGTGTTACACAAGAAAAGTCTTCTGTGGTCAAATACATAATTAAAAAGAAGACAGAACAAGTATAGACAGGGTTTAAATGTTTTTAATTTAAAATATACTTATTCTTTGACAATCTCATCCATGTGTGCAATGTATCCTGATCATTACCCACCCCGCACTCCAACCAGACCCCTCCAACACACCTCCAACACACCTCCTCTCAGCTCTATGCCCTTTTCCTTGTAATTCACTGAGTAGGTTAGTGCTGCCCCAGCAGTCACACCCCCAAAGGAAATTGACAATCAACTGTTAACAGTGCAGACAGCTGGGGGTGGGACCTCATCAGCCCCTCCCCATCCATGCTGGAGTGTTGACTGGCTTGTTCTTGCGCAGGTCTTGTGCAAATAAGCACAGCTGTTGAGTCCTGTCCTGAAGACAGCATCTCCCAGCACTATTCTGTCTGTCTCCTCTTAGTCGTGTTCCCTGAGCCTTGAGGGGGAGTTGATATCCATGTCCCATTTAGGGCTGAGCGCACACAGTCATTTATTCCCAGCTTTTTGATCAATTATAAGTTTCTGCAGTAACCACTGACCATTAAAAAAAAAAAGAAGTTTCTTGGACCAAGTTTGATAGCAGTACCAGTCCACGGGCGTAAGCATGGGTATTAAGAAGGCAGTCTGTCCTCACGTGGCCACCGTGAATGAAGAACATTTTTATAATGGGGAATCTATGGAAACAAGAAGCCAAAAGATCTCCTCTGGGAACCGTGAAGCATGCACCCATTGACAGCACGAAGGAAATGGGCGGCAGGGTGACAGCACTTGTTTATCCACAGGAGTCATGGGAGCAGTGTCAGCCTGCTCTACACACAGTGTGGGGAAAGAACCATCCGTATACAGCAGGTGAAATGCCATGGCTAAGAGCTTAGACTTTCCAAACCCAAAGGGGTTCAGTCACTGATTGACTGATAACAGGAAATAGCATTTGCTTGCATAGCAAACCACTTTAGGTGCTGAGGATGCTGTGGTGAGCAGACACAGGAGCCGATACCGCTGCTGAGTTCTGGGCAGAGGCAGAACTTACCCAAACCTCAGCCAGCATCAAAAGCCCAGTTCTCCCAGAAACCAGGCTTGGACCGCAGCCAGGAGTTGGGTAACATGGCTTAACAGGGCAGGAAGGAACAGGTCTAGAAGGGAACTCAGCCTCTTTGGGGTTTGTTGCCCAGGCTGGGGCCTGATGGGGAGGACAGAGGGGATGTACACCAAGGGGATGAGCCAGGTCTGATGTCTTCCTGGGAGTCTGGGCCAGGGCATCAGCAGCTCTGAGGTAGGAGGTAGATAGCTGCCCAGAGGAAGGACACTCAGCAAGGACAGTTCAAAAGGAAGCTTAAGATGGAGCTTCCTGGTGCAGCCATGATGCCAGGCTAAATTTACTATACCTGATCCGCTCTGTCCCACGGGTCAACTGCTGGGCTGTTACTATGTGGCCATCAGGGACAGACATTGAGAGAGTAACTCCGTTTCCCTCCTTATCCTATAAGTATGATTAAAAATAAATTTACCCAGCGCCGGCAAGATGACTCTGTGTAAAGGCACTCACTGCCAAGCCTGACGACCTGAGTTCAATCCCCAGGGAGGGTGAGAAGAACTGATCACCTGTCCTCCAACCTCTGCACAGGGAACAGGCGCCACACACCCAATCAAATAAACAAATGTAATAAAAAAACAAAATTCCAGCCTGATTCTGTTGAAATAAAAGCAGACAGACTCGAACTGAAGGAGCCACTGCTGACTGAGCCCAGACAGGATGAACGTGAGAAGTGGACTGATGTGTCCCGGCACCAGGTGTGAGCATCCTCTAGCACCTGCTTCAGGACTCCCCCGGCTCCCAAGGACCCCTAACCTCCTCCTTCACACTTCTCTCATCTCAGGAAACCACTCACACTCAGCCCATTGATCTTTCAGGGACACTTCCTGACCCTAGGAAAACATCCCCCAACTTCCAGACCTTCCCACCCTCTGCGTTCATTTGCTCACCGAGCCATGTGTAAAAATGCAGGTTTTAAGTCAGACACAAAGCTGAGCTTTGGGAAGGGTGAAACTCCACCCAGCCTCCCTCTCCCTATCTACAAAATGGGGCCAGTGAGACCTTCTTCAGGCAATCACTGATTGAGGGCATCCAGAAGCACCCCGCATGGACCCTGGAAGAGCAGCCTTCAGTAAGTTTCAGTCACTATTGTTGATATCAAGACAACTTTTAGAACAACCTGTGCTTACCTGGCTCACTGGCTTAAGGGACCCCGTCCATCCTGTGTGGAACACACCGCCCATACTCATGGCTCATCAAATGCTCACAGCCAGGATTTCATGCATTGTGCAAACTCCCTCCCTGTTTGGTTGAGTGGCATGCTCACCAAGAGTCATTTGCTTTAAACTCAGCCTGTTTATGCCAGCTGCACATATTATTCTTAGATAATTTAACTAAATGTCATAGAAACCAATAAAATATGTGTGAAAAACTAACGTTGCTGTTTGCAAAGCTTTCACAACAGTAGGCTGCTTAAAGTTTGTATCGAATTACAATTACCCACTGGTGAGACCTGGTGAGACGCAGGGGAAATGAGTGGGGGATCCAAGACACGCCAGGACTCTGCGCTCACACTGCTTCCTTAGCACGGTCCAGCTTGCAGTCCCTGATGAGGAGGTCCAAGCTGAAAGACGGGGTAGGGAGGTGGGGAGGGTTTTAAAATTAAAGTGGATATTGTTAAAGATAGTATAACATATTTGGATTTCTTATGTGAGATCCACAAATACAAAGCTGTTTTATTTTTCTTTTTTCAGCTGCGGATATTAGCGAAGGTGTTGTGGCTGTACGGCATGGAAGAGAGGTGATAGCGGCGTCAGTATGACAGGTACAAAGAAAGGCCTTGGGCCCAAATCTGAAAAGTGAGGAGAACTAGTCCTATCTGAAGCGAAAAGAAAACATTTGTGATGGGATTTGATGCGATGGCCGACTAGAAAGTGATCCCAGCCTTTAAGAACGGAGGGAGGCAGACAAGTTGCCGAACACCGCCGGCCATCGTGGAAGTTAACAGGGCAGGAGGGAGTGATGCTCTCCTCAGACATCTGCAGAGGAGTCCTGGGTGGGCTGGTCCTGAGCGGGCTCTGCCTTCCCTCACCTCTGTCTCTCAATTCCTTTCCAACCCTCCTCCAGTATAAACAGGCGCTCACCAGAGACACCGTACACACCAAATGAACTGGCCGAGGTGTGAGTGTGGTGCTCAGAGGACAATGTGCAGGAGTCAGTCCTCTCCTTCCACTGTGTGGGGCTTAGGGGGTCAAGCTCAGGTGGCCAGGCCTGGTGGCCAGTGCCATTATGTGCAGGGCCATCTTGCCAGCCCTGTGTGTGGCGTTTTCACACCATTGCCTTGTCCGTCTGATGTGTGTAAAGACTGTGGTGACATTTCCTTTCATTCTGGCAGCTTGTGTCTTTTGTCAGCTTCGTGAGGGGAGTGTCAATTTTATTGATTTTTTGTGTGTGTGTGTGTCACTGATTTTTGCTACTGTCTTTGTTTCCAATTTCATTCATTTTTTTCTGTTCTTGTCTTTATATTTCTTTCTTCTGCTTACTTTGGAATTATTTTTGCTCCACCCACCCAGTTCTTGAAATAAGACTTAAGACTGCTGATTTGAAAGTTTCTTGCTCTCCAATATGTGAGTTCAATGGTACAAACTTCCTCATCTACCACTATTGAAGTTTGCAGCCCCCCAAGTGTTGATATGTTGTATTGTTGTTTTTATTTAATTCAGTTAACTGTGAGTGCGTGTGCATCTGTGCGTGTGCATCTGTGCATGTGCACATGCATGTGTCCGAGTCCACACAACTCAGAGGTTGACATCAGGTGACTTCCCCAGTCACCCTCCACTTTATTTATTTTTAATTTTAAAGGTCTTTCACTTCATTTCATAATAAGAGTGTTTTGCCTGCATGTGTGTCTGTGCAGCCCATGCACGGCGGGTGCCCACAGAGAGCACAGGAAGACATTGGAGGCCCTGGAACTGGAGTTACAGACGGTTGTGAGCCACCATGTGGGTGCTGGGAAACGTACCCGGGTCCTCTGGAGGAGCAGCTGGTGCCTCCTCTCCAGCCCCTCCACTTTATTTTTTGAGACAGGAGCTCTCACCGAACCTGGAGTTTGTCAAGTAACTGTACTGGCTGGGCAGCCAGGCCCCTGGCTCTTCCTACCTCCAGCTTCCCAGGGCTGGGGTTACAGACACTCTCCTCCATCCAGCTATTTTATCTGGGTGCTGGGTTCAATGCAGCAAGCACTTTACTGACGGAGTCATCTCCCCAGCCCCTAATTTAGAATATTTTAAATTTCCTTTGTGACTTTCTCTTTGGCCCCTGGATTATTTACAAAGGTGTTGTTTTGTTTGCAAGTGTTCAAAGATTTCCCTGTTATCCTCTGATAGCAATTTCTTTCTTCTTTTTTTTTTTTAAGATTTATTTATTTATTATGTACACAGAAGAGGGCGCCAGATCTCATTACAGATGGTTGTGAGCCACCATGTGGGTGCTGGGAATTGAACTCAGGGCCTCTGGAAGAGCAGTCATTGCTCTTAACCTCTGAGCCATCTCTCCAGCCGCAAAGATTTATTTATTTATTATGTATACAGTACTCTGCCTGCATATATGGCTGCAGACCAGAAGAGGGAACCAGATCTCATTACAGGTGGTTGTGAACCATTATATGGTTGCTGGGAATTGAACCCAGGTCCTCTGGAAGAGCAGCCAGTGCTCTTAACCACTGAGCCATCTCTCCATCCCCCCCCCCCCCCGCAATTTCTAAAAATAACTTCTGTTTTGTTTTTTGTTTTTATTTTGAGACAGGGTCTCACTATGTCACCCTGTCTAGCTTGGAACTTGCTGTGTAGACCAGGCTGGCCTCAAAATCAGAGATCCACCTGGCTCTGCCTCCCGAGTGCTGGGATTAAGGGCATGTGCCACCACTGCCCAGCTCTTAATCTTGATTTTTAATCAGTTGTGCCAAATTCTGTCTTTATGGATATATGCTGCTTAAATTTAAGGTGATTGTTGAGATCTGAGGGTCTAAATCTGCCATTATTTATTCGTGTGTGTGTGTGTGTGTGTGTGTGTGTGTGTGTGTATGCCTGTGTGTGGGGTATATGCACATGTGTATGCATGCTTGTGTGGGGTATATATGCACATGTGTGTGTGCATGCTTGTGTGTGGGTGTATATGCACATGTGTGTGTGTGCTTGTGTGGGGGATATGTGCACATGTGTGTGCATGCTTGTGTATGGTGTATATGCACATGTGTGTTTGCATGCTTGTGTGGGGTGTATGCATATGTTGTGTGTGCATGCTTGTGTGGGGGTATATATGCACATGTGTGTGCATGCTTATGTGGGGTATATGCACATGTGTGTGCATGGAGGCCAGAGGCCAGTGTCAGATGTCTTCCTCTATTGCTCTCCACCTCACACTTTCGAGATAAGGTCTCTCACTGAACCTAAAGTTCACCAATTTGGCTAAGGTAGCTAGTGAGCTCTTGGGAGCTGCCTGTCTCTGCCCCTCAATGCTAGGGTTATAGGCATGTGTGGCCATGCATGGCTTTTTAACATGATGTCAGAGACTTGAACTCAGGCTCTCAGGCTTGTACAGGAAGCATTCTTACCTTCTGAGCCATGGCTCCAGTCCCTATTTTGCTTTTTGCTTGTGTGTGTTTCTTTTTATGTGGGTAACGTGCACACTTTTTATATTTTTACTTTTATTTTTTCTATAGTCTTTTTTGGGTATAATCACTTTGTATAAGTTTTTTAGTGGTTTAAATATCTCACTGTAAACAGACAGTTCTCTCCCACCTGCCAGTTCCCAAATAACCACTCAGAGGCTTAATATTACTTATAAATGCTCAGTGGCCAGTAGCTCAGGCTTATTACAAACTAGCTCTTACATTTTAAGTTAACCCATAGTCCTTATTTATGCTCTGCCATGTGGCAGTACCTTTATTAGCATGGTACATTCATCTTTTGCTCCCTCTGCATCTGGCTGGTAATTCCTGAGTCCACCCTTCCCCCTTCCCATCATCCTTAGTTTAGTCACCCTGCCTATACTTCCTGCCTGGATACTGGCCAATCAGCATTTTATTAAACCAATTTGAATAACAAATCTTTACGTGTGTGTGTGTGTGTGTGTGTGTGTGTGTGTGTGTGTGTGTGTGTGTATAATCAGAGCCCATAGGTCATCATAAATTATTAGCACAAATGAATTTATCTCCCTTTAAATTCCATTATTCTGCTACTTTAGAACATAGTTATCAAGTATTGCTTCTACATACATCAGAGACTATTTCAACATTTGATTCAACAGTTAAAAGTAATTTGGAATGTTTAAAAAGCAAAGAAAAATCTTTTTTTGTACTTATACATAGTTTTGCTCACTGTATCTTTCTTCTTACTGTTCTAACAGTCCTTCTGTGTTTGTGGTGTGTGTGTGTGTGTGTACATGCACATGTGTGTGTAGCTGAAATTATCTTGTTCCTGTCCAGCTCCCACAGCCCTCAGACCCAAGTAAACACACAGAGACTTATATTATTTACAAACTGTATGGCCTAATGGCTCAGGCTTCTTGCTAGCTGTTCTTATATCTTAAATTAATCCATTTCTATTAATTTATAAGTTACCACATGGCTCGTGGCTTACCAGTATCTTGTTGCTTCTCATCATGGCAGCTGGCAGCGTCTCCCTGCCTCAGCCTTCCACTCCCCAGCATTCTCCTCTCTCTTTGTCCCGCCTATTCTATACTTCCTGCCTGGGTACTGGCCAATCAGCATTTTTTTTTTTTTTTTTTGGTTTTTTCGAGACAGGGTTTCTCTGTGTAGCCTTGCGCCTTTCCTGGAACTCACTTGGTAGCCCAGGCTGGCCTTGAACTCACAGAGATCCGCCTGGCTCTGCCTCCCGAGTGCTGGGATTAAAGGCGTGCGCCACCACTGCCCGGCCCAATCAGCATTTTATTTATCAATCAATCAGAGCAACACATTCACAGTATAGAGAACATCCCACAGCATGTGTGCAAGTGCTTGTGGAGGCCAGAGGTCAATGTCAGGTGTCTTTCTCTATTGCTCTCTAATCTTTTGAGTCAGGGTCACTAGTTGAACCTGGAGCTCATCAATTCAAAACTAATTGGCCAGTGTCCTCCAGGGACCCTCCTGTCTCCACTTATGTAGAGCTAAGAAAACAGGCACACACCACTGTGAACCCCCCTCTTTCCAAGACAGGGTTTCTTTGTGTAGCCTTGGCCATCCTAGAACTATCTCTAGACCAGGCTGGCCTCAAACTCACAGAGATCTGCCTGCCTCTGCCTCCCGAGTGCTAGGATTGAAGGAATGCACCATCACCACCCGGCCACTGCCCAGCTTTATAGGGGAGTGCTGGGGATCTGAACTCAGATCCTCATGCTCGCAAGGCAGACACTTTAACAACTGAGGCATCTTTCCAGCCCCCACGTTTCCTTCTTTGACCATTTTCTTTCCACATAAGAACTTCCTCTAGCCATTCTTTCAGGATAGCTCATCATCTGCTTTTCCTTCATCTTGATTACTCATTTGCTCCACCTCTCTCCCCTCCTTCCCCTCCCTTTCATTGATGAACCCACATTGATGCCCCACTACCACCTAAAGTCTGTCATTTACTGTAGGGCTCATTCTTGATGCTGTACATTCTATGGATTTCGGCAAACGTCTGCAAGCATGCATCTGCCATTATGGCTCCATATAGAGCCTTTTCACTACCCAAAGGATCCTGTGCTCTGCCTAGTCACCCTCTCCCCTCCTCCTATCGCTAGGAAACCAATGATGTTTTCTATTTGCAGTTTTGCCTTTCCCAGAATGTCACATGGCTGGAAGCTGATGGTACACAGCCTTCCCATATTTACTCTCTTCACTTTATAGTGAGCACTTAAGTTGCGTCCGTACTTCCCATGGCTTTAATAGCTGACTTCCTTTTAGTGCTGAATAGTGCTCCATGATCTATATATACCACATAGCTTACCGGTTAAAGAATATCTTAATTACTTCTAAGTTTTGGTGATATGAATAAAGCTATTATGGAGATTTGCTGTAGGCTTTGTGTGGTCACAGTTTTCCCTCCCTCTGGATAAAAAGATAGGAATGTATGGTAACAGTAAGTATGTTAGTTTTGTAAGAATTATATTCCAAAGTGGCTCTATCGTCTTCATTTCTTGTGGTGATTTGAATGAGAATGGCGCCCAAAGGCTCATTGTTTGAGTGCTTGGTCCCTAGTTGATGGACGGATGAGAGAGGATCAGGGGGGCGTGGCCTTGGCGGAGGCGTGGCCTTGGCTGGGCGTGGCCTTAGCGGGGGCGTGGTCTTGGTGGAGGCGGTATGCCATTGGGGTGGACTTTGGAGGTTTCAAAAGCCCATGACAGCCCCAGTCTCATCCTCAAAGTATAAGTAAGGCCCGGACTAAATGCTGTCTTCCACAAGCTTCCGTGGTCATGGTGTCTCCTCACAGCAACACAGCCGTGACTAAGACATTTCTGAAAGAGATTGTTGCTGGATAGTCTGCACTAATAGTCCTTTACTGTCAAAAGGAAGCCACTTCCTACTGGTCTCCACGGTTTCCTTCCTTCCTTCCTTCCTCCCTCCCTCCCCCCTCCTTCCCTTTCGTCCTGTCTTCCCTCCCTTCCAACCTTCCTTCCGATGTTGGTGATGGAACCCAGAACCTCACACAACCCCTAAGCTGCATTTCAGCACTTTACCTTTCCCAGCGTGAGAGAACCAGCCCAGGCGCCATGGAGTCACATCCTCAGCACCTCTGAAACATTTTTCTGTGTTTTTCAGCTGCTTTAAAGTCTTTGTTGGATAATCCTAACATTTTTTACCATTTCTCTGTTGACATCTTCTGACTGTCTTTTTAAATTCAGTTTGAGATCTTCCTGGTTCTTAGTATGAAGACTGATTTTCAGTTAAAACTCAGACATTTTGGGTATTAGATGAATCTCGATCTTTTCCCTTTAGCTGAGCACCTCTAACACAGCTGCACAGTTAAGGAGGTAGGATCATCATCTTGTAACTGCAAAGTGGGGAGACATCAATTTCCCTTCTGCCCCTCTAATGACCGCTGCGTGAGAGTAGTTTGAGCCCCTACTAGGCCTCCAACGACATCATCCTGGCCACGAAGGCTCTTAGCCAAGCCTCCCCTGATCTCCCCAATGCAGAGAGGGAGGGAGGGGTGCCATACTGCTGCTGGGCCCCCACATACCTCTAGTGAGTGTTTCTCACCATCGGGGAGATGTGCACTCAGTCTTCCCTGTTTTCTGCTCTGCCTGCCTGCATGACCGCTTTGTTGGCTCGGGTAGGGAGCGGGCTACAGCGTTTCCTGTGGTATTTGCTGGAGCAGAGCTATTATTGTCCAAAACATGTCTCCTTAGGTTATCCATTTCCTAATCCTTTAACTAGGGAGAAAAGGGAAGAAGGGGCAGCAGTTTGTTTGTTTGTTTATTCTGCACATTGCTGGCTTTTTCAGCTTGGAGCCTGGGATACTGGCGTAAGACAAAAAGAAAACTCACCAGCGAGTTGTTCCTCAGGTTCTGCAGTCTCTGGCCGATCTACCTTCACGTCACATTTCAGTCTTTTGTTTGCTTTATTTGGAATAAGCACCAGTGTTAGTAGTTCGTGGAGAAATTGATGTCTATCTTCTCAGAGGGAAAGACTCCTTTTGATCATTCTGATGCTAAACATTCTGTGGAGACGTCCAGCTATGGTGGAGACTTCTGGATACAGTGTGTAGGCTCTGCAGAGTGAGCAGGGATAAACCAATCACGGCTCCTGAATGTCAGGTCACTCTGTAAAATAGACAGCCGCCGGGCGGTGGTGGCGCACGCCTTTAATCCCAGCACTCGGGAGGCAGAGCCAGGCGGATCTCTGTGAGTTCGAGGCCAGCCTGGACTACCAAGTGAGTCCCAGGAAAGGCGCAAAGCTACACAGAGAAACCCTGTCTCGAAAAAACCAAAAAACCAAAAAAAAAAAAAAAAAAAAAAAAAAGATAGACAGCCATGTCTCATACAGCCTAACTCCAGGGAAAGGACATGGCTTGGAATCAGTCAGAAAAGAGTCCCAACTCTAGCTCTGCCTCTTCCAAGTTCTGTGACCTTGGACAACTTAGTTAACCTCTTTGGATCAGTCTCAGTTTTAACATGGGGGGGGGGGCAGTTACCTCCAACCTCCTAGGCTGCTGGGAGCTTTGGTGAAATCGTGTGTGTAAATCACTTTGCATGGTGTCAGCACATAGCAAGTGCTTAGTAAATATTAGTTGTTGTTGTTCTTACAAGGCAGCCTGTGCCAAGTGCAATAATTCTCCCTTAGCCTTGTCCTTTCTAGACAGAGGCAGCCTCTTGCTCTTGTGCATGCTCCCCTCTCTACTCTGCTATCAGTATGGAAACCTTTTTAACCTACAGTCTCCTTGGAAGGGTTGAGATGCATGGATGCACAGGATGGGGGTGTGTGTGTGTGTGACAGAATGTTCTGTGTGTTTTCATTCCTTCACCTACCCATGCATCCCTTCAGCAAACCCTTGTTGAACACTAACCCTGCCCATGCATCCCTTCAGCAAACCCTTGTTTAACACTAACCCTGCCCATGCATCCCTTCAGCAAACCCTTGTTGAACACTAACCCTACCCATGCATCCCTTCAGCAAACCCTTGTTGAACACTGACCCTGCCCATGCATCCCTTCAGCAAACCCTTGTTGAACACTAACCCTGCCCATGCATCCCTTCAGCAAACTCTTGTTGAACACTGACCCTGCCCATGCATCCCTTCAGCAAACCCTTGTTGAACACTAACCCTGCCCATGCATCCCTTCAGCAAACCCTTGTTGAACACTGACCCTGCCCATGCATCCCTTCAGCAAACCCTTGTTGAACACTAACCCTGCCCATGCATCCCTTCAGCAAACTCTTGTTGAACACTGACCCTGCCCATGCATCCCTTCAGCAAACTCTTGTTGAACACTAACCCTGCCCATGCATCCCTTCAGCAAACCCTTGTTGAACACTAACCCTGCCCATGCATCCCTTCAGCAAACCCTTGTTGAACACTGACCCTGTGTTTGGCACGTTGAGTCACACTGACAGTGTGGCAAGGAAAAGCATCCAAGCAGTGGGCAGAGACTCAGCGCTAAGGAAGCAACCCAAACACTCCCAGGTTCACAAGAGGAAAAAAAAATCGCATTTGGTTTGCAGAGCCAGCAGAGGGTTGATGGTGGAGAGGGCATCAGAGTCTGACTTCAATCAGTAGAAAGTGAAGAAACAGAGACAGAAAGGCATCCCTTGCCCCCAGAAAAGAGAAAACGGGTTGGGGAGACATCCCACTTGGTGGAGTGGTTGCTGTGCATGAGGCCCTTAGTTTGATCCCAGAACCCACGTAAAAAGCGGGGCATGGTGCCTGGTACAATGCTTCTAACCCAGTGCTGAGAGGCAGAGACGAGCAAACCCCAGGGAGAGACCTTGTCTCAAGAAGCCAGGTGGACAGGGCTTCAGGGATGGCTCAGCAGATAAGAGCAATGGCTGTGTTTGCAAGGATCCAGGGTTTGCTCTCAGCACCCACGTGGCAGCTCAGAACCATTAATAATTTCTGTTCCAGGAAATCTGGCACCCCCTTCTGGCCTCTGAGGGCACCAAGCATGCACTTGGTACACATACATTCATGCAGACAAAACACTCAAGTCATACACATAAAATAAAAATAAATAAAATTTAAAAACAAGGTAGGACTGGTAAGATGGCTTAGCTGTTAAAAGCCCTTGCTGCACAAACCTGACCATCTGAGTTCAGCCCTTGAGACCCACGTACAAGAAAGAAATCAACTCCTGAAAGTTGTCCTCTGACCTTATGTGTACACACACACACACACACACACACACACACACACACATAAATAAAATGAAATAAAATAAAAATGAAGTGTATGGTGCCTGAGGTTGTCCTCTGGCCTCCACATACCTGTTCACACACGTGCACATGAACTGGCACACACATGTGCGCCCTCCCCTACTCTCTCCCCCAACCACAAAATAAAGAAACAGCACAGCCTGGTAAGAACATAGCATCTTTGTAGGGGGCTCAAATAAGAGGAAATCAGAAAGTATGCTGAGGACACCATATATAGAGCTATAAACATGTATCAGCCGGAATAAAGATGACTATGTGCAGCCATATCACAGTCGCTTAAACACAAAAGGTTTGTTGTTCTGTAAGGTAAAATCATTTTAGAGCCTGGCAGTCCGGGACTTACACGGTGACCCTGCTGTCACCAGGATCACAGCCACCGTACAGCCTCAGCAAGTGTCTGCATCTTTAAGGTCACCTCATAGTCCAACGCCTCTCAGACGTGGGGGAAACTAAGGGAAGGCAGGCAGTTCACCTAGTTCCGCCTTCCTGTGGAACCTTCTACTTGCTCACAATTCAATCCCACGGTGGCGTATCTTCAAGGTATACTGAGAAATCGGGTTTCAAAATCCTGACTCACTTTACTCTGTGGATATGAGTTCTGTCGCCAAAGACCCAATAGTGAGTGGACCCTGGGTGGACAGACGAAAGTTCATGCAATATCAGAGTGAGGAGTACAGACTTCTATCCAGCAGGAAGTGAGAGCCTTGTGGTGGATTCTTCGACAGAAGACAGACTCCATCCTCACTGTGCAGAGAACTGGATGGATTGCCTTTCTTCCCTTTAAGCCTGGGATGCTGGAGCCCCAGTCGGCATCCTGGACTACGAAGCAGCCGTAAAGATGGGAAACTGTAGCACAAACTGCAGAAGGAAGAGATTAGAACCCGAGAAGTCAGTTAGAATGTGGTTAAGAAGAGATGCAGCCAGGGCAAGAGGAAGTGAGGAGCAGAGGAGAAGCAGAGGACACAGGGCAGATGCATTTCAGGACTATATTACCTGGGTGGCCACTGACAGCTGGCCAGTGGTGGTGTAACTGGATGGTGAAGCTATTCTAGGACAGGAGAAGTCAGAGGACCACCATTTGGAGCCAGGCATCTTGACTTGGAACAAAAGGTTCAAAGAATGGAAACGGAGAACCAATGGCTCACCAAGTATACTCCCCAAACAAAAGAACTGGCCTCCAGGGAGACAGTGGGAAATGCAAAGCCTTATCCCACAGATAGGCTGAACTGAATAAAAAGCTGCAACAGAGACCCAGAAAACATATACTATGTGTCTATGCATTAGCCTTAAACAATTGGAAGTAGAGAGCTCAAATATTACCACTGACAACAGCATAAAATTAGTAATGTTAAATATTAGAGGTTAATCAGAGCTAAAGTATGTATACTTTAAAGACCTGAGCTCCCAAACCCACCAACCTGGGATACAGCTCAGTGCTCTCATACTTGTCTAGCATGGACTAGTCCCTGGGTTTAATTTTAAGCTGGGGGGGGGGGGGCGTGGGGTGGTGACATTGCCGAGGCTGAGGAGACAGCTCAATTGGTATAACGCACTTGCTGCACAAGCATGAAGACCTGAGTTCGATCCCCAGCATGCACATAAAAGCCAGTCTCGGCGTTGTGCTCTTGTAAACCCAGTCCTGGGAAACAGAGACAGGAGCCAGAGCTGGTGAGCCCCGTAGTTTTTCCTAGTGAAAAACTTTGTCTCAATAAACAAGGTGGACAGCTCCTGAGGAACACTTGCAGTTGACCTGTGGCTTTCACATGTACATGCACACATGTGTGCCCACCACACACACACACACACACACACACACACACACACAGGAGAAACAAATTAATTCCAATACAATAAGAACATGGTTGAAAGAGGACCCAAATAGCCTGAGAAAAATAGTATGTCTAATCACTGTAAGACTCATTATTGTTGAAATAGTCATAATCCACAAATTTATATATAGAACCATTGCAATCTCAAAATCTCAGCAGACTTTTTATTTTTAGAAATTGATATATGGATTCTTGTTGCACAAATTCTAAATGGTATTAATAATAAAAACCCAAAGTCAGATATTGGGGTAAATGCTGAAAGATCAGAGACAAAGGAACAAGCCAATAGAGAAACTTCTCACCACTACCGAATCCTCAGGCTGAATGGAAGGCGAAATCCTATCTCCACAAATCCTCTGACTGAAAGCCTCTGAGTCCTCAGCCGAAAAAGCTTCTAGTTCCTGTCTCCTCATGCCTTATATGCCATTCTCCACCCAGCCATTTCATTTCCTTCCTAGTGCTGAGATTAATGGTGTGTGTGCTTCTCAAACACTGGTAGCAGAGGCAGGAGAGCTCAAGTGCTGAGATTAAAGGCACGTGACTCCCAAGTACTATGGTTAAAGGTGTGTGCCACCACTGCCTGGCTGTTTCTCTCCTAGATTCTCTCATGTAGTCCAGGGTGGCTTTGAACTCACAGAGATCCAGATGGATCTCTGCCTCCCGAGTGCTAGGATTAAGGTGTGTGCCACCACTGCCTGGCCTCTGTGGCTGGCTCTGTCCTCTGATCTTCAGGCAAGCTTTATTTCATACACAATACATCACCACAGATTCTCAAATACATATGGGAATGATGAAGTCCTCAGATAGCCAAAGACAACTTTGGGAAGGAACAAAGGCGTTCACTACCTGATTTCAAACCATGTATCTGGTATCAGTATAAAGACAAGTAAACCAAAGGAAATAGAATAGTCTTGAATAGAAATGGCGTAAGTTGTCAATTGATTCTTGACAAAAGTCAGGGGTCATCCAGTGGGAGAAGGAGACTCTTTTCAACAAATGACATGGGGACAGCTGGTGGCCACGTGCAACAACAAGACACACCAGTTGTAAGCTGGAGGTGTGTCTCAGACACAGGCACAGTGCTATCTAGCATGCACAAAGCTCTGGCTTTGCTCCCAATGCTGCACACCAGTGATGTGGTAGCACACGCCTATAACCTCAGATCTCAGAAAAAGGAATTGGGAGGGCCAGAAGTTCAAAGTCACCTCCCCATAGCAGTTTGGGACCAGACTGAGATACCTGAGACCTTATCTAAAAAACAAAAAACAAAACAACAACAAAGCCTTCCCTAAGAAGACAAGAGAAAAAACCTTAGTGCTCAAGTTTGGTAAAGATTTCCTAATTAAGACCAAAAATATAAACTATTTTTAAAAAATCAATGAATTGAATTTAATCAAATTAAAAAGTGTTGTTCTTTAAAAGATACCGCTTTTTAAAAAGGAAAGCTGGGTCCGGTGGTGCACACCTAAAATCTCAGCACTTGGGGGTGGAAGCGGGAGGGTCAAGAGATGGGGTTAGCCTACACTACACCGTCAGGCCCTGTCACAAACAAACAGAAACAAAACAAAACAAAATACACACCCAGCAAAACACAGGTTAATATAAGAACACAGTAAGGGGCTGGGAAGATGGTTCAGTGAATACATTTCCTGCCGTGTAAGTGTGGAGGCTTGAGTTCAGATCTTCCATAACCACATAAAAATCTGGGTGTAAGATGGTATATCTAGCCCTGGGGGCAGGGGCAGGCAGTGGATATCTGCAGCTCACTGGCCAGCCAGTCCTGACTGAGTCAATAAGCTCCTGACTTGGTGAAAAGCTCTGTCTTAAAAAAATAAGGTGGAAAAGAATCTAGGAAGACTCACCTGGGGCGTGTGTGTACACGTGTGCACAACTGTGTAAACACATATGCACACACCCACATAAACATACATATGCCACACACACAGGCACACACACAGGCACACACACTTACATCTATGCCTTGAAGAAAGAACACAGTAAAATAGTGAGGCGACTCGTTTTATTACTGCGTTGAAGCAGGGTTTCACGTATCCGAGGCGGGCTCCACCTCTCTATGGAGCTAAAGCAAAGGCTGTGAATGGAGCAGGGAGAGCTGAGTGTGCGGTGAGAACACTCTTCATCGTGCCTGTGGTGTTGGTCTCATGGGTGTGTTCACACCTCAGAACATCCAACTGCTAACTGTAAACTCATGTGGTCCGTTGCTAGCCAGTTCTTCGTGTTGTGCTGGGAACCAAACCTAGGACTTTGGGCCTCCAAGGCCAGCACTCTGCTAAGTGAGCCATGCCTCCAGGCTAACAGTCTGCTTTTCAAATGCCCAAGGTTTGAATACTTAACTCCAAGACACTTACCTAGGAAGACAAGCAGATCGCACACATATCTGAAAATGTCAACATGATTCGTTACAGACGGGAGGCCTCTGGTCTCTACCTACCCCACTTTCCCCTGCAAGGGATGCAATATACTACAGTTTAAAATATTGTAAAAATTGTACTTGTGATTATTATTGTTGTTGTTGTTGTGTATGATGTGTCTGTGTGTGTACAGGTGCAAGCATCCATGGGGAGAGTGTGGGTCAGGGGACAACTTTCAGGAGTCAGTTCTGTGTGGGACCAGGTTTGCGTGGCAAGCATTTCCCCCACAGAGCCAATCTCTCCTACATAGAGATTTAACCTTTCTGTTGTGATGGAGGATTTGTGATCAGGTTTCTTTCATGTAGCCTGGGTGAGCCTGGAGCTAGCTAAGCCAGAATGACTTTACACTCCTGATTCTCCTTTCGGGATGGCAGGCCTATGTGCCAGCTCCTGGTCTGGAAATCAAACTAGATGCTTTGGAGTGTGAGGCCAGCACCCGGCCGGCTGAGACAGAACCCCAGCTATAACTAAACCAACAGATACAAAGAACATGCACTGAAAAATCACCCCGATGTGCTTCGGCCCATCCACTGCAAAGTCTGAAATGGAAGGCCGGCCATCCAGGTGCCGACAAGAGTGACAGCAGTGAGATTTTACATACAGCTGTTGAGTGTGTAAAAGGTAAACCACCTGGAAAACAGTCTGACACATGCCACTCGGGTGTGACGTGCACTTACTATCTGACGCAGGCGGTCCATCTTCAGAAGAAAGAAAAGCACGTTTGTTCAGTGCTTTGTGGGTTAATAGCTCAGATGGGAGACAGCCTGAATCAACAGGTGAACAGAGAGACAAAGATTCACACGATGGGACCACTCTTCAGTAATAAAAGGAGAGAGCCATTGATATGTGTGATATTGCCGAAGAATTTCAGTATAACTGTGATGTGTGAGATGGTCCAGATAGAGCAAAGAACACATATCTTATCATTCCATCTACATAAAATTCTAGAAACTGCAAATGAATCTACAGTGAATGAAACAGGTTCAGGAGCTGCAGAGGTGTTAAGATCATCTGCTGCTCTAGCTGGAGAGATGGCTCAGTGGTTAAGAGCACTGACTGCTCTTCCAGAGGACCTGAGTTCAATCCCCAGCACCCACATGGTGGTTCACAACCATCTATAATGGGATCTGATGCTCTCACAGGAAGACAGAACACTCATATACATAAATAAATCTTAAAAAAAAAAAAAAAGAATGAAAATTCAGCTCCCAGCACCCATGTGGTGGCTCACAACTGCCTGTAACTCCAGCTCCAGGGAATCAAAGACTCTCTTCTGGCCTCTGTGAGCATCACACTTACACACCTGCATTGCACACCCACACTAGGCACTGCACTTACACACCTGCACTGCAGGCCTACACTGGGCACTGCACACCTACCATGAACACTGTACTTACACAACTGCACTGCAGGCCTGCACTGGGCACTGCACTTACACACCTGCACTGCAGGCCTGCACTGGGCACTGCACTTACACACCTGCACTGCAGGCCTGCACTGGGCACTGCACTTACACACCTGCACTGGGTACTGCACTTACACACCTGCACTGCAGGCCTGCACTGGGCACTGCACACCTACCCTGAGTACTGCGCTTACACACCTGCACTGCAGGTCTACACTGGGCACTGCACTTACACACCTGCACTGCAGGCCTTACACTGGGCACTGCATACCTGCCCTGAGTACTACACTTACACACCTGCACTGCAGGCCTGCACTGGGCACTGCACTTACACACCTGCACTACAGGCCTACACTGGGCATTGCACATCTACCCTGAACACCGCACTTACACACCTGCACTGCAGGCCTGCACTGGGCATTGCACACCTGCCGAGCACTGCACTTACACAACTGCACTGCAGGCCTGCACTGTAGGAGGTAAGTGACTCTTGAAAGTTGTTCTTTAATCTCCACATACATGCTGTCACACACACACACGCACACACACACATGCACACACACATCACTTTTAAAAATTAAACAAAATCTTGGTCCAGAGCAATGGCGCAGCTGGTAAAGGCACATGCTGCCAAGCCCAACAACCTGAGTTCCATCCCAGGATCCGTGTGGTAGGAGGAGAAAACCAAGTCCCTTGGATTATCCTCTCACCTCCACTGGTGTGCAGTGGCACAGCCCTCCCCCAATAAATAAATAATTAGTAAATGTAATAAAAACAGTTTAAAACTTGAAAAAGAAAAGAAGCAGGCTCCCTGGTGCCTGGAGGTGGGGTTGAATACTGAGGGAAAAAGGTCCATAAAGAGAACATGAGCTGGGGGTGGGCTGAGAATGCTCATCATCTTGATTGTAGCATTGGTTTCACAGGTGTGTGTTCACCTCAAACCACGGAATTGCTGACTTCACATTCATGCAGCTTGTTGCACACCAATTATATCTTAATATGTTGTAGAGTCATGTGCTTTGAGCCCTACCTTGGGCGTAAGTCTCTTGAGAGACTCTGAGAGTGGGACCTGGGAACCTGCATGGGAGTGGGGCCTGGTAATCTGCATGGGAGTGGGGCCCGGGAATCTGCATGGGAGCGGGGCCCGGGAATCTGCATGGGAGTGGGGTCCAGGAATCTGCATAGGAGTGGAACCCGGGAATCTGCATGGGAATTACTCCAAGGTTCTGAGTCACATCAAGGTCTGAAAAGCCTGACTTAGGTTTGAACAGCAGCAGATGCTTCAAGCAGAGCTCATCCCTGAGTGCAGAGTTCAGTTGCTTGTGTGGAGGTCACATGTTAAAACCGTAGTTGGGGATTTAGAAAAGGCGGCAACAGGACACGAATACATGGAGGCTGCAGCTTGATGTCGGGGAAAGGATCATAACGGATGCCGAGGGACGGATTTCAAGCACTGAGTGATTGCTAACAGTATGCCTTCTATTTGCACAAGTGTTCTCCAGTCTCAACCAATTTTCACGTCCACTAGTGCCACATCCTGCAGTGTGGTCCTGAAACCTGACTAGGGTGATGCCAGAATGAAGAAATGACAGTGAAGAAATGATATAGGCACACAGAAAAACTGGCATTGGGTGGGTTGTGCTCAATCTGGTGGAGTACACCCACTACACAACCCGGAAACTCGGGGCATTTATTATCCAGCACAGGAGGAGGGCTTGTCTCGTCTCAGTGGGAGGTCTCTGTAGAACAGCAGCGGTCTCAGGCTGTAAACACCCAGGAGGAGGAAGCTGAGGTCATGCTTTCTGTGCACACTGTCAATCAGCATTCACACTCAGACCTGGCCACACTTTGCCATTTCTACGGGTCTGAGGCACTGGGGTCCTTGACACGGCTGTGCGCATATCAAAAACATGCATGCACTCAGGATTTTATCCGTCCCTTACACAGTCACTCAGGTCTTCCTCTGCTTCCCACACACTGGTGCACTAACCGTGGCAGGGTGGTGACCTGGGAGACAGCACAGCCTGCAGGTGAGCCTGGCCTTTGAGGGGGGGATCTTACCTCGACTTCTATATGTTTACATTTTCCTCAAACAGTCTTCATCCCTATTTTGAAAATGAGGACAAATGCACTCACTAACAGAGTGGATCTTTATGGTCCGTAAGCCCCTCCCCGGCTTGTGTCCGCAATCTAAGCTGTGATGGCCGGTACCTCTCCTTCCATTGGTGTCTTAGTCAGCAGCATCTCTGTTTCCTTCTCTCCTCAGAGACCCTTCTATCTCCCTTGCCCACTCCATGGGATGATGGCATTGGCCACAATTCCCCCCTGCTCACACTCCCTGGTGATCACACCCAGGTCCACAGCTGCCCTGCACCCTCAGATACAAACACACTTCACCTCCCTTCAGAGCTCAGAAGTGAACAATGAACCCTCAAAGCATTCCCTCAAGAAGCTCCTCAAAAACCTCAGCTTCGTCTCACACGGGTAAACTCGATCCTTCGTCCTGCCTGGAGTCAGTCAGTCATCCAAGATACAAACTGGGGGTCACTAAGAATGTCATCTTTCTCATCATGTCCTTCACCCAAGCTATCACCAAGTCCTGTGAATTGTGCCTCTTAAAAGTTTCTAAGCCGACCTTTTCTGGTACTTCCGCCTTACCACATCTTTGTCCAGTACCTGTTAGCACCAGCTGTCCCCCTCTATCTCAGTCCAGTCTGGGATACTGTCCGTTTGTATGTGAAGCATCTCCCCAAAAGGCTCATGTATTGGAGGCTTAATCCCCAACACGACACTCAGAGGCAGAACTTTAAGGAAGTGGTTGCATTTGGAGCTTCGCCCTACCCCTCCAAAAGTCATAATTCGAAAACATTATTGGGAGAGGGTAGAAATTAGGGGGCCGGACCTCCCTGGAGGAAGTAGGTAACCAAGGGATGTGCCTTGAATGGTGTACCCTGTCCCTCCTGGACTCTGCTTCTTGCTTACTGCGTTTGTCCTTCTACTATGACGTCATGCAGAAACATTGGCACTACCTCTATTTTACAGATAAGGGAATTGAGGCAGAGCATGGTTGAGTAATCTGGGAAACAGCTACAGAAACTATTCTAATGCACGACTTGCAATTACAATGCCATACTTCTTCTAAAATCCCCTTAATTAGAAACTCAAGCTCTTTAGTGGAGCAGAGCAGCAGATCTTTGTATCCAGCTGCACACCCCTCTTCTGTGACACCTGGGCCTCTGGGTTTTAGCACACGCTATCCTTTTGTTGGAAAGTTCTGTTCCCTGTGTGCCTGCTCCTGACTGTTAGCCGGCATAATCCTCCTCCTTCCTCTGGAATCAGCCCAGGCAATGTCTCCGATGGAAGTCTTCCTACATCTGCCCTGTTCTCCCCAGTTTTGGAAGGTGATTGTGGGGTGCATTAACAGCTCTCCCAGATGCCTTTCCTGAGGGTCCTTATCCTCAGTTGTTGGGAGTAGTGGACCAACGGTGCTCCCACAGGAGAACAGCTTCGGCTAAAGAGAGTGGCCTTGCCCAAGATGACTCCTGCTTCTTGTGGCCACCACATCCCATGTCCTGTCTGTGTGGGGTAAAGGCTGAGCCTTCTAGCCTCAACTTGGGAAACAGCTGAGAGGTGCTTCTGGCTCCACTGTGCCAGGGCCCAGGTCTGATTCCTTCTTGTACCTTCCACAGCTTTTCTCCCAAGGGCTTTCTTCATATTAATCTCCATCTAGCATCTGATCCTGGAGGGCCATCAGGGCTTGTATCTCCCCAGAAGGGCTCTGAGCTCCCCGAATACTCAGAGAACTGGGCACTCCTAAGAAAGTCAGCAATCCTCATGGGCTCTAAGGCAGGTGTTCCTGGGAGCTCCAGCCCCAGGGGCACAGTGTGGTAATAAACCACAAAACCCCGGCTCCATTGATCCACCCGGTCATGGCTTCTTAACCAGATAATTCATCTCCAGGTGGCCCTGGACTTCCTGACCCCAGGTGAGTCATTAATTTGGTGACTGTTGTTCTCCTGTACTCAACTGACCCCTCCCCCTGTAACCCCCAAACCACACTGTGAGAACAGGGGATTGATTTCAGCCGACGGGAGGCAGGGTCCATGGCAGTGAGATTTCAGCACCCTGTCTGTCAAAGGCTGTGAACACTCTGAGAACACGTTCCTCATGCTCAAATGGCTTTTGGCCAAGGCAACTTCACATCTGAGTTACAATGTCCAAACGCCAGGCGCCAGTCCTCCAGCCAGAAGGGCAGCGCCAGGTCTGGAACCACAGTAGTCACAGGTCAATCCAGCATTTTCTACTCCCACATCCCTCTCTCCAGGGTTTTTCCAGTGACACCACAGTAGGCTCCTTAGCACAAATGAGCCACTCAGTACCAATGGCTCCCTTCTCTGAACTTGAGACCCCATATCCACAGAGCAGAACACAACAGAAAAGCAACTAACTTCATGTTACAGACGTCCTCTCGACAATTCTGGAAGGGTTGTACCTCATTTTGCAGATGAGGAAATGGGGCACAGAGAAGTTACGAAGTCTACTTGTGTTCACACAGCTAGGAAGAGGTGGGGTAAAGGTAGCTGGACAGCTGTGCAGATAGAAATGGCAGAGCTGGAACCATGCGGGGCAGAGCTTCGAATGCCACACTGATCCAGTGTGACTGGAGGCCTTACTGGAACAGCACAGCAGGGAAAAACAGCAGCCAGCAGATAGGGGCAAAGATGAGGCCTGAGGTGCTCACAGGAGTACACGGGGGGGGGGGGGGGGGGGGTCGGGGGGGATCTTCTACCTGCATCCTTGTGAAGTCTCCTCTGCCAGTCCCTGGTCCTTGATAGACCCTGTAAAGAGAATCAGGGGACTTGAGAATCATCTTGAGATGGCCTCCTGAGATGGTCCTTGGAAGTGACCTACTTAAAAAACCAGTTCTCTTGATGTCTGTAGAAGGAGCTAGGAGCTGCTAGACTCCGGCAGCTAGAGGGAGGCCTGGGAAGGGCTGGGGAGCCTGGCTGCATAGAGACTTTTGCATGAACATTCCTTGACGGATCATCTAAGAGAAGCAGAGACATTCCAAGCAGGATCCATGTAGAGAAGAGAAGGAAGAAACCTCCGGAAGTGGGACTCAACTGGCTTCCCATTTGTCCTCAGAGTGCCAGGTGGTCCCTGGTGCACACCAGGCCTCAAATAGTTAATTACTGAATTAGAGACTCAGGACTTTCACAACTGCTCAAGAGCTGAGGCGGGCAGAAACATGGAGGCAGCAGGCTTAGGTGGGGAGGGTGGTGGGCCCGTCTCCTCCAGCACTAACTTGCAACCCCCTCCACATGACATGGATGCTGCAACTGGGCATGCTCCCAGGTTAGCTCCTTGGCCCAGGACTGAGCATGCTCCCAGGTTAGCTCCTTGGCCCAGGACTGAGCATGCTCCCAGGTTAGCTCCCTGGCCCGGGACTGAGCATGCTCCCAGGTTAGCTCCCTGGCCCGGGACTGAGCATGCTCCCAGGTTAGCTCCCCGGCCAGGGACTGAGCAGACCCAATGGCAACTTACTTCAGGGACCTAATCTTAGGTTCTTGGACTCTTGGCAGGAGAAGGTAGGAGAGGTAATCAGGAGGAGAACCATGGACTGAGACTTAGTTTCCAGGTGGAGAGGACTACCTGGGGTGGCTAGAAGGGGGTCAGGGGGTAGACAGATGTTCTCATGCTACCCACCACCCCACACCCAGGCCCTGCTCAGAGGCAGATCTTGTCACTCGGACAGCATGCTATCTGAATGTTGAGGAAGGCAGAATTTGAGCCACGGCTATGGGGACACTTAGAGACAGATGAGGACAGAGAAGGGGGCAGAGGGGCCAGAAGGAGAAGAGAGTAGCAGAAAAGGAATGAGGGTAGACAGGAGGAGCTAAAATGATATTTTTTCCAAACAAGAAAATGACATGGCTAATAGAAATCTTTAATAGGCGATAAACATGAACATCGGGATCCGTGGGTTCTGGCAAGCCTTCCAGCTCTCAGCTCCTTAGTTTCTCTCTGTTGGTGTGCGAGTCTGTACAGTCACATGTCTCTCCTTTCGCTTTTTAATTGGTCTAACTAGCCTCCCATCTACAGTGGCCAGTTTGACTATGCGCCTGCCTTTGTCCACCTGCCCACTTATTTTCCTACCTGTTCTCGGATCCATTTAACCATCTGGCTGGCCATCCATCCACCCATCCATAATACATCTGTCTGCCTGTTAGTGATCTATGCATCTATATTCATCCTCCCACACCATATTTGATTTATCTGTAAACTATTGTCCTGTTTCTTCATCTGCCCATCTGAAACTGACATGGAGGTACCTACGTGATCCAGCTATCAATCTACCTCCCTGATGAGGTCTGTCAACTTCTTCGCCAAAGTATCTGTTCATCCACTGTCTCGGCAACATTCTGTTCGCCTTCCTCTTGTTAGCCCCCCACCCTCCTTCCCTTCAGTCCCTACTTCCCTACATCTACAACCATTCATTCCCCAAGTAGGTAGTGAGTACTTACTGCATGCTCAGATCTGCACTGGTCTGAAGGGAGACACTGAAGGTAGTTCAGATGATTTCCATCCTCAAGGACTCTGTAGTGGTTTGAAAGAAAATGGTCCCAAAGGGAGTGACACTATTAGGAGGTGTGGCCTTGTTGGAGGAACTGTGTCACTGTGGGGGTGGGCTTTAAGGTCTCTTTTGCTCAAACTTCCCTCAGTGTGACAATCAGTCAACTTCCTGCTGCCTTCTGGTCAAGATGTAGCACTCTCAGCTCCAGCATCATGAGTGCCTGCATGCTGCCATGCTCCCCATCATGATGATAACAGACCGAACCTCTGAAACTGTGAGTCACCCCAATTAAATGTTTTCTTTGTAAGAGTTGCCGTGGCCAATGCTGTCTCTTCACAGCAATAAAAACCCTAACTAAGACAGGACCCATCACGAAACAGAATGACAGTGATTAAGGATTGTGCAGAGGTAGGTACAGGTGCACGGAGAATCCTCCTCAGACTGAAGGTTTCCAGGAGACAGCGGCAGTGCCTGGATGACTCTCCATGTCTCCATCTGTCAGTCCTTCCATTTATGGCTCCCTGACCCAGTCCATATTGCTGCTCATCTAATCCACTGTGGCTATGCTGTCCTCTATTTGTGTAGGTTGTCTCTTTGTCAGGTGAAGGGCCTGCTAATGTCTGTGTGTTATTGTCAGTCTCCTAGTTAAGTCCCATTGGCCATCCTCCTCCATACATCTTCCTCTACACTCATCCATCTCTCCATTTTTTGTTCTCTGCCAATTTGTTGGTCATTTTGTGCTGTATTACGATGCTCTTGGCTACAAATAACAAATAGAACTTCCAAAGGGGTCTTAGATAATAAGAAAATTGCTCTCTAATGTAGCAAGATATTTGGGGACAGATAGATTCTCAAATTCATTAATGTGGCCGACAGATATCATCTGCACCTAGATTCCTTCCACATATCTCCTCTGCTGTTCTTTGCCCACTAGCTTTTGAATTCAGGCCAAACCTGAGTTTTGGCCTCAGGATGTCAAAAAGCCTGAAGCAGTTCAACACATTATATCTTCGAATAGCAAAGTACAAAATCCCCAGAGAAAGGGTTCAATTATCCCATGTGTCTCCTCAAACAGTGTGTGTGTGTGTGTGTGTGTGTGTGTGTGTGTGTGTGTGTGTGTGAGACTGTCGCTGCGGGTATGGGGACATACGCCACAGTGCTCATGTAGTTGTCAGAGGGCAACCTGGGACGCTGGCCTGTATCTCCCACATTGTTTGCCCCGTGTGTCAGGCTGGCTGGCCTGGGAGCTTCTGGGGATGCTCTGACTTCTGCCTCCTATCAAGAAATAAGAACTTTGGGATTTCTGATGAACACTAGCACGGTATGTGGTTCTAGGACCCCAGACTCAGGACCTCATGCCTATGCAAAGTACTTTACCCACCTAGTTACCGCCCCAGCCCTAGACCAGTGGCCATTTTTAAGACTGAGGTAGAGTTTCTCAAAAAGTCCCTAAGTTGACAACCTCCCATAGTTCAGTAGTCAGAAGTTTATTATTCCATTTTTATGTATTTGTTTTGGAGGACAAGGTTTCACTATATAACCAGGCTGGCCTTGAACTCACATAGATCTGCATGACTCTGCCTCCCAAGCGCTGGGATTAAAGGTATATCCCATCTTGCCATGCTTATTATTCTATTCTTAGTCCCTAGCAAAAGAAATGGAATTATAAGGATACTCTAATGAGCAGTTAGGATTCATCTTTGGGGCAAGTGCTTTGGGTCAAAGCACTTGGACTCCAAATACCAAGCAAAAGTGGGTTCCATTGGCAGGGAGATGCTGGGAAGTGAGGCAGGACAGTTGGGCAGGCCACTAGTACAGCCTGCTCCATTCTGTACACCAAGCTGTATATCCATTCTCTGAGAAATCAGCTGTCCATCTATTTATCTGTCTATTGATTAGTCTGCCTGTCAGTTGTCCTATCTGTCAGTCAGTCTTCAGAACTGTCTCCCTGCCTGCCTACCCATGTCAGTCTGTGTGTCTATCTGTGCATCTATTTGTGTCTCTATTTGTCTTCTGGTCTATCTAGAAATAAATCCCCTCATCAATGTGTGTTTAGCCAGCATGCCCATCTATCCATCTTGTGTGCTGGCCACTACTGTCCTTCCTTCTTCTTCCTCCCCACATTTAACAGAGACAGCTCTTTCGTTTCTTTTTTCCCAGGGAACACTTTAAAATAACTCACAAAACTCATTAGCCTAGACAGACCACAGACCACAGGGCCAAAGCAAGAAGGATAGCATTGGGCAGGGGCAGGGCCCTGGATCATCTCCCTGCCAGATAGCCACCGCTCCTTCTGGTTGTGCCGGAGCTGAGCTTTTCTGGTCTGGACAGGTCCTCCCAGGCTGGAGATCCCAGAGAGTCCTTTCATTCTTTAATACTTATTTTATTCCTTTCTAATTACTTTTCCCCCCAAATAATGGGTTTCATCATGACACTCATTTATTGGGTGTCTACTCTGTGCCAGGCCCTCTGTTAGGTGATAAGGACACAGATGTGAGCAGAAGAGGCACACTTCTACGCCCATGAGCCTTACAGTCTATGCACAGATGTAACCATACTTCTACAATCTTATTATTATGATTTTTTTCTTTTGAGGCAGGTTCTGACTATGTAGTCTAGAACTTCCTATATAGCTTGGCTTGGAGTTATAATCCTGCATATGCTATGATTAGAAGCATGAATCCCTACATTTGGCTCTTACACAGCTTTATATATCAGTTTTTTAGATATACACTTACACATATATAGTCACATTCATTCTGTGTCAGCTTCTGACCGTATGCATTGGGCTTCATGTATGGATGGCATTTCAATGCTATCCCAAAGTGGCATATCTACACACACACACACACACACACACACACACACACACACACACAGAGTTTTTATTTCCATGGGAACCCCCCCTCCAAAACAGGGTGCATACAGGATCCTTTCTCTTCCCAGCCCTGTATGACCTTGAATCCATCCTGACCACATAGTGTTTCCTGTATAAACAGGGCGACTCATGGCGCAGGGACGGTCAGACACCCCCTCCTCTATTCACACCCCTTTCTGGCACAGGAGTTACTTCCCATCTGTCTCTCACCGTGCCTGTGTCTTTCTCCTTCCTCCTGTCTCTGGCTTCCTGATTCCACACGTCCCCAGTGACTGCTCTGAGTTTTGTTTCCACTGAGTGAGTCTTTGGATCTAGGAAAGGCTCTCTGTGGATGTGGGGTATTTTAGTGTTAGGGTGAAGGGCTTGGGGTCATGTCTGAATGTACATATGAACTGCTATGTGTTTGTATGGCTGTCTACTGTGGAACTCTGTGTGTTTTTACCCAAGTGCGCGCGCGCGCACACACACACACATACACACACACACACACACACACACACACACACACACACACGCACGCATGCACATGCCTGGCTCCCCTAATATGCTGAACGGGCCATTACACCTCTTGCATGCGGGGCTGAGGGTGGGTGGGGGGACAGAGGGAGGCAGCAGGATTCTGTAAGAACATTAAATCCCAAATAAAGTAGAAAATATTTTTTAAAATTACCGACTTCCCGTTTTCTCCGAAATGGAGTGAAACGAGGCTGGTCCCGAGGCAGGGGCTCCGCAGGGCCAGCCACTGGAAAGGGGCAGCGCTTTATTTTTTATTTTTGTAATAAGAGGAACTGAATTAGAAAAAACGGGGAAGGAAGAGCAGAGTCAGATTGTTAAAGGATTCAATGAGCTGTGGCCAATGTATTCGAAAGGTGCTTAAGGCAGCAGAGCCGTTCACCAAACACACACTCAAGCTCACACACGCACACACACTGTCACATACACAGGCACACACAGCCACACCAAGCACCATACACCGCCATCACACTCACACGACGAGACAAAGGCACATTCAGCCAGACTCACATTGGGATGTACAGCCAGGGACACAAAGACACCCCGTCCCACACATGCCCTGTATGACCAGCACACACTCTGAGGTATGCCTGTCCATCCAAGGCTCCAGAGCAGATGTACCCCAAGAGACACAAAGGAATCTCACAAGTACATGTTCACACTCACAGTGACAAGTGATGTACACTTGTAGTCACATACACTCACACTCACCACCCTGGATCTTCACAAATCTGTTCACACACCCCAGAACAACCACAGTACAAACATCTGCACACATGTACCCCCATGCAGACTCACCCCAAAGAGCCCACAGCCCCGTGCCTCCTTATTCTCTTGGTCAGGTGTCCCTGTAACTGATCCACAAAGACCCCCAGACCTCCAAGCCCTCCAACACCATCACTCATGGTCACCCAACACACACACCCCCCCAATGATTAACAGTGATGCTGGGGGCGCAGTGTGGATGGAGTTCCGTGGTAGAGCACGTGCCAACATGTGCAAGACCGGCATGTTTGTGGTGAGTTTCCATTGGGCATTTCTATCTATTTAAGCCCCACAGCCTCCCATGAAACAGCCATCTCATCTTTACTCTGAAGATGCAGCAACAGAGCTCAAGTGGGTTAAATAACCTGCCCAGAGCCATCCACGAGCAGCAGGCCAAGCCGAGACCCAGGGTGGTTTCAAAGTTTAAATTGCAACATATAGAGACACGTGTGGTCTTGCTCACACATCCTCAGGAACCGAGTGGCATTTATTTACTCAGGTTCAAATCTGTCTGCAGATAGTAACTGCAGGTGTGTCCCTACCCCGTCCACAGAGCCCCTGGCTCTCGGCTTCTCCTTTTCTCCAGTTGCTTCACTCTCCTGCCTCCTCCAGACAGAGCAGCCAGAGGGCAGTCTCTGGGGGAGGGTGCAGTACAGGGCTTTTCCACCGTCAGCCAGCAACATTCCTCTTACCCCACCAAAACCGCACCTCCTGGGGCCTGGGAAAGGTGAGCCCCAGCTTCTCTGCCCCACCTCCCACACATCCTAACCAAGAGGACATTAAAAAGTGCTGACAGGGCAGGGGAGAGGCCACCTGCCTAGCTGCCAGCCGGGCCACTTTCATCTCCGGGCCTCCTGCCTGCCATAGCCCTGCCTTTCCCTCCTCCAGGTCCCTCCTTATTAATCTGTCCCATCTGACCAGCCAGGCCTGGCTGCCTCTTCAGCCCCATCTTCCCTCTGCCCCAAGTGCCCATAGGGGACGCTCCCTTTCCTCAACATCTCAGAGCTGCTAGGCAGAGGCTCCTCCACCTGTATCAATCACCTCAGGGGCCATGGAGGACCCTGCAACAGTCTCAGGAAGCTCACACTCCTCTGGATTAGAGCAGGAGTGTGACACAAGGACACATCACAGCAGCCGAACCTTGCCTGGGACACACAAGGCACACACTGACACAGTACATCCACACCGCACAGCTAACCACATGCCTACCCACTCCCTGAGCTACTATCAATATCACATGAAGTTACACACACCACTCAACAGAGATAGCTAGGCATACCTCATGACCTGTAGAGGCTGTCACAGAGCAACACACTTACACACGATGACATAGTATACTACCACCGCACAGAAACACAATTGCCAGTGATGCTGGCTGACCATACCATGATGAAATAGTGCCTGGCTCATATTTACTGAGTAGATAGATCACAGTAGCCACGTTTACACACGATGATACACACATTATGGTAGGCAAGTGTGAGGACTATTACAGTATGGAAACACTTGATACACATATTGTGAGTCACATATATCCTAGAACCAATATACATGTATATACATATCCCACAAAAATCTAGACAAGTCCAGCCAAGAACACCCCACGCAGCATGTGACTGAGGTCAGAAAAACAGAACAGAAATAAAAGCACCTATCCCAGGCAGTGATGGCACAAGCCTTTAATCCCAGCACTTGGGAGGCAGAGGTAGGCGGATCTCTGTGAGTTCTGAGGGCAGCCTGGTCTACAGAGCGAGTTCCAGGGCAGCCAGGGCTACACAAAGAAACTCTGTATTGAAAAATCACACCCCATCCCCACAAAAAAAAAGCTTAACCCAGACTGAGATGAGACAGGATATTTAGTTACCTTTGCCAACAACTTTTTGAAACTTAAATACTAAAATAAAACTCCCTGACTGCCGTAGCTCCCAAGCTCCAGACACGGGGACTAGGCATATTGTTTTCTTTTCTGTTCTCTAATTTACCCTTAGTTGTGAGTCACTTCTTAGCCAGGTGAGATCCACCCCCACAAGGCTTCTTTAATGCATACTCAGCTTCCCTCAATGCCACTTCTCACAGACAGAGCTTTCCTGATGCCTCCAAGCACAACACCCTGACCAAAAATGCTATGGGGTCCCAGTGTCTGCCTTTGCTTCCCATTAGTTGTCAGGATTGGCACCTAGTAGTCCCAAGACAGCATACTGTGTATTTGGAACACAGTAGGCTTTCAAAAAAGTCTGCTAGGTGCATGAATAACAAACATAATGACATAAAAGAACAGTAGAGAGCGTGCTTGACTGCAGGCTAAGTCCTAGGATTCTAGAATCTGACACAGTTTAGTGAAATCCTGTATTTGCTCTTGGGGCTCGACCTTGAGCAGAGCCCTTTGCTTTTGAGGCTTCCGTTTCCTTGCCTATCTACAAAGCACTTGGCCTTTTGATAGTGCTCTATGATGCTCCAGAGGTTCTCAGACCAAAGCAGTGCATGCAAGGATGGGGCGAGGGTGAGCATGCTTCAGCCATAGCACCTCTGTTATTATCATTATTAATGTACAGTCTCAAGTAGGCCAGGCTGGCTTTGAACTTGCTGAAGATGACCTTGAACTCTTGATCCTTCTGCCTCCACCTCCCAAGTGCTGGGATTCCGCGTGTGTTCCGCCACAAACAACCCTTCTGCTATCATGTGTCTGTATGTTGACATATTCAGAACTAAACAGAAGGTTCTAAAGTTAAAAGTAGCTTTGGAGCCTGAAGACTAAGTGATCTCTAGTTTCTCCTCTGGGATGCTGCAATGGAGTGGAAACAAGAGTGGTTCAAATACAGACCAGAGCTTGTGCTGCCTGTTATCTGCGAAGTTCCCTAAGTGAACCCCCATCTGCAGATTCAGAGGAAAGGAGCAGAAAGCGCAGAGCGAGGCCAAGTGGGGGACAATTCCTAGGAGAGGAGTTTTCAACATCCCATGCAGATTCCCAAAGCTAGTGACAGACTCAGAGACCTGAGACCTGATGGGCGGAGGAGGCAGGGCACCACTTCCCGGAAGGGACAGTGATCAAAGCAACAGCTACAAAAAAAGCAAGCAGGACTGAATAGGAGCCGCCCAGGATGGGAGGGGGTGGGAGCGTGGAACTGTTTGAAGAGCCCACACACACTGAAGATGACAAACAGGACACAATATCATGCACCTTAGGGAGCTGAACTTTAACCTTGGAAAGGCAAGGAAACATCAGGAAAGTCAGATAAATGATGGCCACAAGATGCCGGCTGATTTTCTCTGAGTGTCTTGAGGCCGGGGCAAAAGGAGTGGCCTCAAACTGGGTCTTAAGTGTGCTTGGGATGGGGAACTCCTGCATTTTTCTCCTCCAGCCTCAGCATCTACCACTCAAACACCTGCCTCCTGGGCTATAGCTCTGTCCTGCTGGCCAAGCCTCTCCCCCCCACCCCGCCCCCATCCATCTCCTCCCACTGCTCTCTCCCCTCACTGGCTCAGCTCCACTGTATGCAGCCATGCTGTCAAGTCACTGGCTCTGATGACAGTCAGTTCCTATGCCCCTCCCCTTTCCTGCAGCCACCAGGCTGGTGACAGGGAGCTGCTGCTAGGTCCACAGGAGTCCTTCTTGAGTCTGTTTGAAGAAGCCTAGGCTCGGTCTGAAGGTTTTCAGCACTTCCCTCCACTCTCTCCCACAGCCAACTCATCTACAAGCAGGACTTCAAACTCAACTAGCAACTTCATCATAGGAACAGTCCTCAAAGGGGCCCTATTTCAAAAGTGTATTGAGCATGGGGTACTCAATGAATGTGGATTGATGACTCCCAAATTGGTACTTCAGTCCTGGCTTCCAACCAGGAGCTCCAGTTCCCCACTGGATATCTCCCCCAAGAGGACCTTTCATACTTTAAATTCACCGTGATCACCTTGGATCCCAAACTAGCCCATCTCTCTCAGAATCACACTCCCTAGCTTTCCACATGCATAGATCTTGCCCAGACCCCACCCCCACCGCATTCCCTTGTGCTCACACTGGACACCTTCCTTCAAGTGTCTTACACTGTTGTTTCTCTGCACACTGATCCAAACCCCAGACCAGCTCATGTGCCATAGCAGACAGAACTACTTCTCTCTGAATGGGTGCCAGGTTCACCCCTTTAGTCTGTCCTCACCTAGAACCCCAGGCTTTCCCCTTCTGCTCAGTGATTAGAGCCTGGCCTTCTTGGAACTGGCTTGCCTTCATAGTCTTGTTCTGACTCCAACTGGGTATCACTTTTCCCCAGTCTCTCCCGGATCCCAAGTTCATGTTAATGTGGACTTTTACCCAGGCAACCCCAGTCACTGGGATTGGTACTCTTCTGGAGAGCTAAATTCCAACAGCCTTCTCGTGCATCTCAGCTGAGGTAGAACTGACCACTAACACTCCTGGTTCCCATCCTTCAAAAGCCCCTCTGGACACTGTGGCAACAACAGTGTCCTTGGTTGATAACACCACTGGACGGCTCTGTGACCCTCTCTTAATTCCCAGAACTTCCACCTGCCTCTGTATCTTTGGTTTGTGGCCAGAGGTGAGATATAACAATGAAAACAGTGACATTCTCTGGAATAAGAGATGCTATTGCCACCATCTTTACTTTCAGGTAAGGAAATGGAGGGAGAAATTAAGCAACCTGCCGGGTGCGTGGTGGCACACGCCTTTAATCCCAGCACTCGGCAGGCAGAGCCAGGTGGATCTCTGTGAGTTCCAGGCCAGCCTGGTCTACAGAGCAAGATCTAGGACAGGCACCAAAACTACACAGAGAAACCCTGTCTTGAAAAAAACAAAAAGAAAAAGAAAAAGAAAAAAACGTAAGCAACCTGCAGAGACCACTTACAGACTCAGGTGTTGGGGAGACCTTTCAGGTATCAGTTCTGTGTGACCTTGGCCAGCTATGTCCTCTCTGGACTCCACCTTCCTTATCTGTAAACTGGTCAGAATAAGATGCCATCTGGTTCACGGGCGTTTGAGAATTAGTAACATAGAACAGCACTCAGCACAAAGCAGGGGGCCCTTTCCGTACCACCCCCTTGTTCTTCTCTAGCCCAAGCTTCTGGCCATATACACTGGTCCTACCTTTCTGCCAGTGAGGCAGACCATGCTTCCTTGTCCAACTATGTCCCACCCTACAGTCCCCCAATCCTACTGGCAACACGGCAGGGTTAGTTCTCTGCCTCCCGACCAGGTTCCCCTTTTCAGCAATTCTAGCACTTCCTCTCTAACCCTTCTAGCCTTCACCTGGGCTGCCTGACTCTTAGCTGCCTAGTGTCTCTGCAGCCCTGAGTCTTTTGTAGGGCTTGTTGCTGTCTCTCACTTTGTCAGCAGACTCCCATGACTTCTCTACTGGACTACTGTGCCTCCCTTTTCTGTGGGTAATGTGTGCACCTCACCTCCCACCCATCACTCTGGGATCCACAAAGGTACAGTGTTGGGCATCTATTCTTAGGACTCAGCTGGAGTGACTGTTTAGAGGGTGTGCAAGCCCCATTGTTCAATGACTGGGAAACTGGGGGTTCTTTCCAGGATGTTCCCCTGCACAGGTCTTTAGGGGTTCTTGAAGGTGCTGTCAGTTTGCAGATGTGTTCACCAACTGCTTACAGGAGTGCTCTTCTTTCAGGGAGGTGAGCCCTACAAAAAACTAGGAGAGTAAAATGATACAGGAGTGGGTGGGCAAAGGTGATGGGAGCGCCTTGGAAACAGATTCATTTGCCTGGAATCTATAAGGAAACCCAGGAAGAGGCTTTTGGAAACCTCCCATCAGTCAACCTTCCAGCACACACACACACTTCAGCTTCGCTTATACTCTCAGGGAACCAAGTAAGTTCCTCTAGATACTCAGGAGCACCCCTGTCCCCTTAGTCCAGAAAACAGTATCTTGGGGCTCAGGCCTCAGCACAAATCACAATGAACAGCTGCCCCCGTGGGGCTTCACGGAGCATGGTGATCTCCTTTTGCAGTCCTCCTGGCACCAGCAGGACCCAGCAAACCTTCCTCTTCGGTCCCCCCATGTACTCCTCCCCACTTTCAGTTCCACTCTCTTCCTACTTCTCACCTGATACATTCTGACCGCACCTCTTTCAACAGCTCATTACACTCAACACCAGCACCATCACTCTACTATCAAGTGTCCCCCACTCTGGGTGCCAACAGCCAAGTTCCTCTATGGCTATTCTCTCGGGGCTCAAACATCCCTTGGGAGATTACTGTGTACCCACCCCCAGACTTACCTCCTCCCCACCATTTGGCTAGTTACCTGGAAAGCAAGCCTGTGTTCCTTCTGCCGGCCCAGACTCAGGATGGCCACACTGTGCCCAGCTGGGCTCTGAGAAAATGTGGTCAGAGGACATCAGGACCAGCTGGGAAACTGGTGGAGTCAGACCGCTAAGTGACTCTTCAGATGTAACTAGACAGAAATCCACATTCCTAAGCCCCTCCTCTGGAGACTCCCATTTCCTCGGGCCTTGCTATGGGTGACGACTTTTCATTTCTAAGACTGTGAATTCCTTGGCAGTGTTATCCAACTTCCATGAGAAGACATAACCGAGCTGAGGTAAACTAGTGCCAGCCTCATGGCCTGTCAGTGACCAAATGTAGGGCCTTCCATGACACCACCGCTGTGGAACTCCTGATCTCTAGACTCTCCAGTCAGAAGAGTGACCCTGGCATGCTGGGCTCTCCAGAACAGAAAACAGGCCACGAGAAAAATAGCTCAGACTGGGAAGCATGGCGCCAGTAGGTGCCACAGCCAGAGTCCGTGAGTGCCTGGGCTGTGGATTCATCTCCAGACTTTGTCTTCTTGCCACACAGGAATCGCAGGCCTAGCTGGCCTGTGCAGAGTGGGGCTCAAGCGCTCCCCGCAGTGGGCAGTGCGGATAGCACAGTTCCACCCAAGTTGGCTCTGGATCCCTGCATGGAGCAAGTGCGCCACACCGTGGCCACATCAGGGGCGGCTCGGCCCAAGGGAGCATGTTGGCGATGTCCAGATTTCCTCCTGCCTATTGCCTCCTACACCTCCTTCTGATTCCTAACCCTGACATGTCTACCCAAAGGAAGTAAGGGAATGCAGGCTCTCATTATTTCTTCTAAATCTCAGGAAAGTGCTTCAGGTACAGTCACCTTGGTGGGGGTCACAGTGCATTCTAAAAATCTCAGCACCCCAGAGCCGCAGGCAAGCTTCTGACAGTATTCATGCCCATTGCCCTGCTGGCTGCCTATCAACTGAATTCCTTCATTTGCACCCACCCTTAAAAAACAGAACAAAATCAATGATCATAAAATTGGACTCTGTATTCCAGAGGTGGCCTGACCATCCCAGCAAGCAGTGGCACACACACCTTCCTCTGTCTGGCTGTTGTTTTGGTTAATGCTACACATGATTATATTAGGGCTTTAGTAATCACATCACAGTTGACTCATATTGAGCTTTCAGTCAACTACACCCCCCCAGGTCTTCTCCCCGAGAACTGCTGTCAAGCTGCCCCCCCCATCCAATACTTATGTCATTGATTTTGTTTTAACCTAAGTGCAGGACTCTACATTTATCCCTGTTAAATTTAATCTTGTTGGTTCCAGCCCAGTGTTCCAGCCTGCTGAAGTCGTTTTGAATCCTGACTCTTTCATGCAAAGTATGAACTGCCCCTCCTACCTCCTAGCTCTGTCACCTGCAAATCTGATGAACCTGCTGCCTCGGTCAGTTGTCAATAAACATGTCAGACAGGATGCAGGCCTGGACGGAGCCCTAAGGTATACTTCTGGAGACTTCCCTCACATCCAGACTAATGTGGATCCATTAATCAACTCTCAGTGAATCTGACTCTTCACCGAAGCTTCGTGGCCATTTAGTTCAGATGTCGCTGCCACATCTACAGACAACATGAGGGTTCTGTCAGTTGCTCTGCAGAGTTTTCTTGCCTCAGGATCACACCTGCCCTCTTTATGTCCTCCAAGGCATTTGTTCAGTCATAACTTCAGGGGATTGTAGACTTCCGACGGCGCCCCCTCCTGCATGATTCTGAGCTTCCGGATCTCCCTGGAGGATCCTTGCTATTTTATATCCTGTGTCTGCTACTTCATATTCTCTCACTCTGCACCTCTGGAGATTTCTCTACTTACATCTGTGCAGTGGCCTCCCTTGTCTACACACTAAAAAGCCCTCTACTAGCTGCCCCTTAAATGGCAGTTGCCATCTATCCAACACTGCAAACCCACTTCTTCACTCCCAAGGCTCCCGTGGCCTGTCTTCTAAACTAGGTAGTACAGCTGTGATGACAGAGACGGAGGCAGGAGATTCACAAGCCTGGAAAGACCAGGGAGGTCCAGGAGCTTCATAAAGTGAAAGCCTGTTAACTCTCAGTCCAGTCGGGCTGCATCAAACTAGGCAGGTGACCAGAAGTCCACTGAACTGGCAAGGTCAGGGCCAGCACACTACCTAGTCATAGACTGCAACAGCACTATGCTAGGTATTTTCTCACATTTCCTATACGGGCTGGAGATAATGAGAGTGGAGAGAGAGCAGGGCTTGCTCTCTTCCTGGGCCTTCATCCTTGGCTAACCATTATCAGCTGTTAGGAAGCCCCGAGAGCCTTCAGTTCAGAGGCCACACTCTCAAGCATCTATATGGGGCACACAGGTCACATGAGACAAACCAGGTGTTCAGGTCCAATAACAAAGAATGGAGACTGACCACTGGAATGAACACAGATGGGGTTGGGGTACAGACAGAAGCTACTCAGCTCCAGCCAATTGCTGTCATGTAGGAAACTTGACTTTACTGTCATTAGATTGGCTGATTTTCCAGAGAAGTCAGAAACCTCTTTAGATGGGGATTTCAACCTTTAATCCTATCCATTTTTAAAGACCTTTAAAGCAGCTATTGGCTAAACGAAACACCCGTGCTCTGACTGACAGTGGGGGTCCTCTCTTAGCTGCCTGTTGCCTGGTACTTGGAAAGGCCGAGTTACACACCCTGAAGCCTGGCTGTGAGCTGTGTGTGCCATGGGGACGGTTTTTCTACTCCACAGAAACAACTGCTCAGGAGTTAACTCAAGCCCTCATTCTTCCTGTGAGCTTTTAAGTTTGGCTTACAAGTCTCTGAGTTTATTTGTTTTTAAAACAGAGTCCCAATTACATTTAGACTCCTTTAAGTATGAAAATGGCAAATATATTTGATGTATTTATTTTCTGTTTTGTTTGAGACAAGGTCTTACTATAGCCCAGGGGGCCTCATCCTTTCAGCAAAGCTGCCCAAATGTTGGGGTAACAAGTATGTCCCACCACACCCATCTTTGAGTTCTTTAAGTACTTCATTTATCTGACCCCAACTAACTTTCCTAAGGATTTAAGGCAAATCTTAGTCATTTTAAATGTCCCCAAACTACACAGAACAAGTGAGACTTGAGCTTAAAAATCACTTTAAATACTCAGTACTTTTTAAATGTTGGCATTACATAGCAAACCTGCTTGTCTTAAACTCTTTCCCATATGTCAAGGACTTAAAACACATATTGAGAGACCATGTGATAATACACACTTACTATGCCAGTACTTAAAGATTGAGGCAGTAGGGCAGAGAGTGACTTCAAAGTCTGCCTGAGTTACATTATGAGACAATCTCAAGAAAAAAACACAAATCAAAGCCAAAAAAGACCCCCAAGCCTACAGATTATTTGAAGTGAATAGTAATGATATGGGTTTGATACACCTAAATGGGCTTACCCTTCATTCTGAGGCCTCCATCACATTTTGCTTATCTAGCAAGGAAGCAAGGAAGTTACCCCATGTACTTGGGGCTACTGTTTCGGATGCTTGAGATTGCAAAATAATCAGAAACTTTGGTTCAGCACCGACAGAATTCTGAAGGAGCCCAGAACTCCTATTTATGGGCGTGTAAAGCACAGCTACAGGGTTCCTGTCACAAACCAAAGCTGGCAGTCAGCCCACATGCTGGGTTGATTCTTCTGCACCTAGTTGTACCTGCTCACTTAAGTCTAGAACCCAACTCAGGTGATTTACCAAACATCTTGAATGGTGCATTTTCTTGACTCTGAAAATAATTAAAACACCTTCCCACTTTGATAATGCCTGCTTTTTATTTCTTCTCTTCGTAGACCACCACTTCTGAGATTTCCAGATGAAGCCTGGCTGGCTGTAGGATCTCTCCCAACCTTGACCTGTGGACACAATCCCTACGCTTCTGCTGACACTTCTCTTGCCTCAGCACCCTTTGTTCTGTTCCGTCTTTACCTGTCTTTCCCCTACAGCACTCGCTGGTACCCTCTTTCTTAAGACTTCACTTCTAGGTCTACTATATGCACCCTATCCCCACAAGAGCTAGAAGAACCCCAAGTTCAATACTGTGGAGTTCTACCCCAACCCCCCATGATTGTTCTTACTCCCTTGGGACCATAGATCTCCCCATAAAAGAGAGGAAAAGTTGTCACTGTTCATGCTAAGACATGAACAACCAGGTCTTCCCTCCTCTGCTGGACAAACCAGCTGCCTCCAAAGGAGGAAAGGAAACTAACCTTTACTGAGCACTTAGTGGGCGCCAGGCACCAAGTTAAAAAATCTCACTTGTCTCATTCATTCCTAGTAGCACATGATGGCACCTGTTGAAGTACTCAAACTCAGAGACAGCAGTTTGACAGGCAATGTAAGGCAAAGGTAAAACCATGATTCAAACCTAGTCTACAAAACTTCAAAAGGGTCTCTTGCATACACTGCTTTTAGTTCTTAAAGAAAAGTCCAGCCAGTCAAATGTGGCAGAATGATGGTATTTTGATGGAAATGCTGCTTTGCTGATTTCCAGCTATGACTGTGACAAATTGTAATCTGAAAATGTCTGAACGTTTTCTGTAGCCCACCTCTATAGAAGCTCCCCTGAAGCCTCACTCAGGAACATCTCAGGATCGAGTGTTTTCACTTTCACCAACTCTGGCAGGCAGTGGTAGTGTTCACGACTTTAAAGATGGAGGACTAAGGCACAGCGAGACTGACTAGTCGCCCACCCTGTGCTTTGGTTCCTCCCACTCAGCTGCAGAAGCACACACACGAACCCTCGTGCCCCTTCCTCTGTTCTGGGGCTGACACAGCAGCACATTCTAGGTCTCCGTTCTTACTCCAGATCTTGTCCTGGCAGGACCCTTTGACCCAGCCCTGCCTTTAGGATTCCCAGTCCCCTCCACCACCTTCTCCTCCAGTTTTGCTTTCTTCACCTCTTCTGTGAATTCTCTGACAAATGTACCTGGAGAATCAGGGTAGAGTCAAGAAACCCTGCTATCAGCAGTTTTTCTTCATGCACCAGCAAAACACTATAGTTTCCATAATCAACACATTCCCCTAGTGCTCACCCTGAGCTGAGTCTGTAGCTAGCCTGACAAACCCCCAATGTTGCGAGCTACCTGTGATTTCACAGCCACACCAGGAAGAAGCTGAGGCCCAGAGATGTCACCTTACTTAAGCTTAGAGTTAGAAAGTGGTTAAGTGGGGATTCAAACTCACCGATCGTGTCCCAAGCACTCAGATCAGTACACCAAGCAAGTCTGTGTGAGAACAGCCACGCTGACTATAAAGTGCTTTTGCTCAAGTAACAGAAGCGAAATTGCAAAGATGTGCAGAGGCAACACCTTCTAGCCTGTGGCAATCTGCTGCAGACTAGCACACAGCCTGTGACAACTCGGTTCGCACCACCGTGGCCCTACTGTGACACAATGCACACACAGTGTCTCCTTCCATCCCGACTACTGTCACCAGCTAATAAAAACCTTTAAGCAACTCTCTTTATTCCTGGAGTGAGAAAAATAGGTCTAATATATTTTGACTTCACAGTTCTGTATTTTTATGGTGTAGAAAATGAATTCTGTGGTGATAAGGTCCTTGTTAAAGCTGAAGTCCCTGACAAGGGGAAGGGAATCTTGAGCAGGGATGGATGCTCATACCTGTGCCCTGCTCAGGTGCAGACAACTAGGCATATCTTAAGACTAGACATAGGCCCTTAGTTGGGAAGCTGGATGGAGAGGAGGTAGACTCTGGGAAGGACAGAAGGCTGACCCCTGGAGGCTAAGGAGGACGGCTGAGCTCTCACCGTGATCATCCTTCTGCTAAGCCTTCTTCACCTACCTTGTTTTGTGTAACTCTCACTTGAGAGTTATGAAGAGATCAAGTCCAGGCAGTCTGTCATTTCCCCAGAGTCATGCAGAATGGTAGACCCAGTCTGTACTCTTCATTCTCAGCCTCTCTCCTACACTGCACTACACACTGTATACTCAAACTGAGTGAAGACCTAGCCCCCTACCCCCCACCCATGTACTGATTTTGGGTTAATGTGCAGAGCTCCCTCAAAGACAGGATTGACCTTAATGACCAAGTGAATAGGTCTTGAGCAAACAGAATAAGCCAGTAAATTTGGCTGGTGCAATAGAGAAGCCAGCCAAGGCCCAGGGCCAGAGTTATACAGAAAGAGGTGACTGCAAGGTGACTCTAAATGCCCTGCAGCCCAGAGGGATGGCTTGGCACAAGGCATCTTCCCCATGGGGGTAGTGCCAGAGCCTTGAGGGGTTGAGTGGCTATGGAGGGGAACCACCCAAGTTTGGCACCATGAGATAAAGGGACGTAGTAGCTAGGGGTGGTACAGAGAATCCCACCCAGGCAAGAATATCTCAGGCTGAAGTCTGAGTAGGCTGGTTCAGCACTTTCTTCACAAGGTCTGGTTCAGAGGCTAGACTGCATGTGGGGACAGTGGGGCACTCCAAATCTATCTGCCCTTCACAACCAATGTGGGCCGGCAACCAAACAGATTTTCAGATTTCCAGGACTAACCAAAGGGTTTTATTCTTTCTGTATTCCTATCTGGTCCTTTCCCTGGAGTGACTCATGGCAAACCCTTTGGACTAGGCAAGAGCAACCTGGGCAGAAAGAGGCCTTCTACTGTTCCTGCATCCCCTGGGTAGTCTATCTTCCAGTCACCAGCTCAGGCTCTATCACTTCCTGTAGAAGGCCTACCCTTCTGGGAGTATCCAAGTTGAGTCAGGTGCTTGTCCTTATGCATCCTTAATTCCCACCCCTCCAAACTTAAAGTATCAGGACAAGGGACTAGCACGGTGCCTGGAACAAGAGCACTTAACAAACAGTACCTATTAATACCCACTCATTTTTCACAACTTTAATTCCTTCTGTCACTTAGCATACTTGTAATTTAAACACACTGAATGGCATAAAAGTGAACCAAAGGGGCCTCAGCCGTCATACTCTCTTCCGAGGAATTCAGATGTGAGTGATGACAGGACCTTGTGACAGTCAGAAGTGGCCAAGAGGGAGGGACTGGTATGAGTGGAGGTGGGTGCTCACACCTGTGCCAGTGTCTCAGTATGTGAGGGACAATAGCTTCCCCAGGGGGAATGGGGAGCCACTGAGCTCCCCTGGCCTGTCAGTGAGGTACTCAGAGCTGAGGGCATCTCCCCAGGGCCCAGGCTGCTATGAACAGGAGTCTAGCTGACCAGGCAGAAGTGGCTTGGAGTTAGGTACCAAGAGGATGGTCACTGGAAATCTGTTATACATCACTGGAGGCAAGTTTTTAAAATAAGTCACATACTAGAAACCACCACCACCACAGCCATTTATTAAGTGCTTGCCAGGCACTGTGCTAAAGCTTTACAGACATTATTTCAGTTAATCCAGCAACCCTGAGGTAGATATTTTCAACCCCCCACCCCCACATATTATTATAATAAAGGAAATTGAGACTCAGAGCGGTTAAAAGAATCAACCAAGGTCAAACCCAGCTGGTAAGTAGCAAGCTAGAAATGTGTACCAGACCCCAAAATGCATGCTTTTAAACACTGGACTGTTTCCCCTTGAAAGTTAAAGGACACACATTCCTTCCCCAAATGAGACTTTAGGTGAGGGAGGGAGGGCAGTTTTAAACTGACTTCTTCAGTCAGTTCTTGTACTTATTCTCTTGTAGGAATGGAGTGTCATCCGGTGATACACTGACCACTGGGTCCCTTTCTCGTGATCCCTACCATTGCAGCCTTCCTCACGGAGGCCTCCACTCTCGACACCAGCCTACTCAATATGCTGCTCCCTTCTAGCAACCTCTGGAACGCAGGGGTCTGTCAAACTTGGTGACACTGAGCCAAAGACCTGAGAGAAATTAGGAGACATTCAGAAAATGTCCCTCATCCCTGAACTGCTGGACCCTAAGGCACAAGAGCACATTCGATGGAAGCACAAGCCCACTCCTTCCAGCCTGGTTCCCAAGCCTGGCCTCTTTCTAGCGGTCTCTCCTCTCCAAGTCCTTTCCCGTTCTAGGTCCCTCCCCAGTTGTCTCCAAGGCATCACCACTCACAGGCCCATGGGCCTTGAGGACACCAGTTTCTGAGCCTTTATTCCTCCAGAAGTGTCCCCAAAGTATTCAGCTGGGCTCCACTCAGGACCCCATGGACCTTTAATTAAACGAGCTGACTGAAGGACAGGCAGAAAAGGACCAGCAGACTGAGACAAGCTGAACCAGCATGTAAAGACAAAGGAATGGCAAGAGTAGACAGAACACAGACTAACCAGGGACAAGTCAACAGAGCTAGCTACCTGAGGTCAGAAATGAAGAGGGAACAGGGAGAACCCTGTGGAGACAGACCCTAGAGCCAAGCAGTCCAGCACTTGTGACCAGAGTTTCTCTGAAGAATAGCCTTGGTAAAGAGGTCACTGAAAGCCTGGGGAGGAGCAAGCCCAAAGACCCATTTAGAGGTGCGTTAAGAGGACACCAAGAGAAATAGGTAGGAACAGGAAAGGCCTGGGCCTCTCTATAGAACCTGAGCTACTTCTATCCATCCCCACACCTACCCCATCTAGGCAAAACTGGTCAGAGGGTCACTGCTGGTAGCCCTTGCTAAATTCTGCACCAAGTCTTGAAGGATGAAAGACGACAGAGGTAGGGAACTTACCAAGGAGTGAGATAGCACCATCCTTGAGAAGTTCACATTATGAAAGGAGACAGAAACCCATCCCAACCCTTGAGGGGCCTGGGATCAAAGGAACACACTAAGGAGGACTACTTCTTGGTGCAGATTGATATTGTCTTAGGCATCTGAAGGGACAGAGTGAACGAGGAGGTAAATCAGGGACACTGGAAGATCTAAGCTGGATTCTCCACACCTCATTAATAGTTAGCCACGTCACTGTGTCACTAGTCTTGGAGGCAGGAACCTCGATGTCCCCACAGCCACAGATGTATGATCCAGAGTAAGTCAATGTTGCTGAGCGGCTTGAAGGGTAAGTATCTTCCCGGGGCCCCATGCTGTACCCATCCTCTTCCTCCAACAGTGCCCACCTTGCCCAGATCTCAGCTCTGTACTTTCAGATGGTTTCCTTTCCAATCCCCAGACGTTCCTAGGGTTTGACAAAGAGCAGGTGTCCTGCACAACCGGAGTGCTGGTCACAGTTGGGAGACCAACAATGTTGACTAGTACAGAAATATTTCCCATAACAGTAAGCACACATCAAAACTACCCTATTGTTAGTCTTTGCCCTAGGGCTTGTATTTAATACTTACTCATCTATCTTTAACTTTGTTGGCTCATGCAGAACGATGTCTGTTTCTAAATCCATCTCAAGCTGGGATTGGACTCCTAGCCTGTGAAGGCATGCAAGCTCCACCCACACTTGTGGGAACTCCAAAAGGGTACTTGGCCCAGAAGATTCTGCGGGTCAGAGATAGGGAGTGTCTCCCCATCCTGGGCTGGCCCACTAGTAAGGATCCTTCCCCACTCCGTCTCCTAACAGATTCAGATTAATGATGGCTCATTCCTAATTGTCAAATTTCTTTTCCTTCATCCTGTGTCTAATCACCAGTGACAGAAACCATTACGCAAATGAGAGCAGACGACTTCCCCCAACTGTTCGCGTTGGTAAAAACCTTGTAATTTAGAGCTCTGATTTGTAGGGGAAGCTGGTCTCCCCCAGGCATCCTGGGCATCTGCTCAACTGATGCCCAGAACAGCCCCTCCTCCACCCCATAACTCCAACCCCCCAGCAAATATTTGACTTCACAAAACAGTAGTTTTCACTGTAGTGCTGGTATAAAAATGGGATCTTGCAACATGGCTGACCCCTAGACAAGCCCAAGTCTCCACCTTCCTTGGCACATCCGACTCCCATGCTGCTGGTTAGAATGGGTAAACACTGCAGCAGCAATGTTACCTCTGCTCAAGCAGAATGTGAGCCTAAACAGCACTAACCTAGGTGAGAGAAGAACATGCATCTCATCTCCAGGAGGAAGAGACACAGCGGAACATGAATCCTGTGATCTAGAACTACTTCAGCTCTGAAGCAGAGGCATGCTGAGAGGAGCTATGGGACCTACATTCAAGGGTACACAGTACCCCCTCTCCCCAGCAGATCTCACTCCTCTACAGTCGCTTCTTGCCTCCTCCACTTGCTAAGATGGCTTTCCAGCTTCCATGTCTCCAGCTGGAGCCTCCAAAGGCTTTCACCCTTGCACATCCTCTTGTCTGAGCCTGCTTGCACACTGACTAGGAACAAGACTGAGGAAAGGTTCAGAAGAAATGAAGGAGGAGCAGGGGTAGGGTGGGTTTCCAGCTAAACAGACTAGGTTTGACCTTGACTATCACTCTTCATCCACTCTGAGCCGTTTCTTCATCTAGGAAGGGAGAAGCCACCATGCAGGATTGTGAGGGACAGAGCTAAAGGCAATAGGCACACACCAGGTGTCTAAGATCAAGTAGCTATTACATCATACCAGCATCAAGACCAATCCTGCCACGGTCCCAAAGTTTACCTTCTCTCTCCTTGCCCCCAGCCACCCTAGATCAGACCTGTATGAGGCACAGTACCATGAAGGAGTCCCTCCTGCACATGCCAACACCTTTAAGGGCAGAGGCAGGAAGACAGACTTGCTGAGAATGAAAATAAGAGGCTGCCCTGCCCTGTCCTCTTGCTGCACTCCTTGTTCCCAAAAGAGATGGGGCCATGGAGTTTACTACAGTCACATTGCCCAGCATTGGCTGTACTTGAGCTATACTTGAGAAGGTTCCAGGTCTGTACACCCACATTGCATTAAAGCCCCCAGAATGGGGGATGAAAGATCCCTCCCCAAAATACATACACAGGTATGCACAGGCATATGCATGTATCTTCTCAGTCCATGGGGCACTGTAAGCTGAGCGTCATGGCTAAGAGCCACAGCTCAGACACTAGAGGTCAAACTTAGGGGGATGGAAGTAAAAAAGTGGGAAAGGGAAGAAAATTAGACTTCCAACTCAGACTTTAGAGAAAACGATGAAGGAGAAGGGACTTGAGGTAAGTGGACACAGGGCCACCACTCTGCCAAACTGCAGGGGCCCCATTCCATCTGAGCAAATGTGAACGATGGCACTCTGTCGTGTAACACTGAGCTGCCCAGCTATATGCTGCAGCCCTGAGGAGGGTTCCCATAAATAGCTACCAACAGAAAATGAATTCTATCTCCATGCTCCTCCACCAGTCATCCTACACTAGCTGTCATACGACGTTATATTGGGTCTGGCAGAGGTGCTGGCTCCGAGAGGCAAGAGGACACTTTTGCCCTTGCCCTGAGGTGGATGAAAGGTTCTGAGTTAGCTGCCTAAGTCTGATCCCATTTCATCTACTCAGCCAGGAAGCCCAGCAGGTGCAGGGGATGTGGCCTGGACAGGGAAAGACAGAGGACCTGGAGGCTCTAGCCAGTCAGCTTTAGGTAGGCTGCAGTGAGATCTGACCAAGATAGGATGGCTAAAATCCAAGTTCAAAAGCTAGAGGCTAAGTCAGGCAGTATCTGGGGTTCACACTGCACTGTCACATTGGACAAGGTAAGCAGTAGAGAACCTTTGTAAGCAAGAAGGATGGCAAGTGTGAACAGACACACACACGTAAGTGTGCATATGTGTACACACACATGCAGAAGTTCATACCCCTGGAGCCCAAAGAAGTCAGAGCTAGGAGAACTCCCTCAATGCCCAGCAAAGGGGCAAGAGCTGGTACTGAAAGAGAATGCTGCGTGTCTGTAACTTGGAACATACGCACAATCCTCTGATCTTAGGTTCTCAAGGTTTCCTTCTATGTATGGCTTGAGTGTGTAGTTCTCAACTGGAACCCTATCTAATCCTCATCCACTAGAAGGCTATCTAGGCTCCCAAAGACAAGGCTCCTTCTCAATGTCCCCATTAGCAACCCAGCATCTATTGCTACCTGGCCTGCAGCCTGATTATGCTGCAAAAACTAGCAGAGGCAGACCGATGAGCAGATTCATTCTGGCACCACACCCCATATGTAGTAGGGATACAGGAGCATCTCCTCTCTCAGGCTGAGGCACTGAGGCTTCAGGAGACAGGAGCTGAGAGCCAGAAGTGATATCCTGACCCAGGAAGAGGAACAAGGAACAGATACATGCATGTGTGTGTATACACATGCTTATGAACACATGTACACACACACACACACCCTGAGGTTGACAGACTAACACAGACATGATGACAACCAGAAGCTGGGACTCCACACACTGATGCAGGACTTTAGGGGGGCAAAGAGGGAAGGTTCTGGGGCTCAAGAGGCAAGTGTGAGAAATCTTTCCAAATGGGAGTGGAGTCAACTACCCTGCCTCGCCCCAAACACCTGCCTCCAGGGCCATGGCAAGAGTCCAGTCCATTAAGTGCAGCGTGCAATACTAGTGCTTGGAGTGTCCTGTCCTCATCAACGAAGCATGTGGACGAGCTAGCGGTCCCCCGGCAGGAGGCCTTGACCTCTGCAGGTTAGTTGTAACGGCCTTTAATCATGGTGTTCAACAAAGGCCCCACCTGTAAAGAGACATGAGGAGCCCATCAGAACCGCCTGTCTCCTGACTCTGGAGGAGAACTAAGTATGCCTGGAGACAGTCAATATTCAGCCATGGACAAGGACGAGTGATCACTGGACCTTGTAAATGCTCTAATCAAGTTTCCTGACTATCAACTTAGTATTCTAGGGCATGACCCTTTGGAGGTCCATTTTATTTTTCCTCCCCTTTTACAATACCCTGTGTATCTATAAGCAATACCCATCAGACAGAAGATGGTCTGAGGAGCCAATAACCCCCAAACACCTGAAAGTGTGTTTGCATGTTTCTCTGATGTGCCTCAAGAACTTTAAATGCTTCTCTGTTCTAACAAAAGGCCACCTGCATTAGTCTTGGTGCTCTCAAGCCTCTAGGCATCTCTGGTGTTGAGGCTAACCACTGGGAGGAGGTAAGACAACTAAAATTCAAATCTCCTTCTTTTACCCGATGGACCAGTGATATACCTAGGTGAGAAGCAGGACTCAACACTACCTAGAACAGCCCTGGCCCAGCTGGGAGAGCACAAGAAGCTGCTTTATTACACACTTCCCATTCCAGAAAAATCCTCTCAGGGGTCCCCAGATGGCACATATGCCCCAAGGCAGACATTACTACTAGCATGGAACGGATTATAATGGATCCGCCAGTCATGCCCAGCTCTCATCAGAAAACAAGATTTCCTAAATATACAAATAAAGTCAATGAAGAGGACAGCAGCTACTGAGACAAGGGGAGCTCCAGAGAATGTCACCAACCCTTACCTCCTGTGGATTCCCCAAGGCCTCTCCAAGCATCTTCTCGATGTTTCTCATGATGGCTACTTTCTGATGAGCTTTGAGAGGATATTCAATTCTCTTAGGGGTAGGAGCCCCCTACAAAGGAAGCAGTAGCTCAGGAAATACCTTTAACACAGGCTTTCAGCTCTAGTACCATATTCTCTTCTAAAAAAAATAGTTCAATTTATTCCTCTCCCTCTCCCTGCAAATCACTTCCAGGCATAACCAACAACCCCATCCCAGCCAAGACCACTCACTACACTATGCCTACTTCACCCCAGGCCCAGTTCCAGTTCCATATGGATACAGACACAAATAAAATGTCTGTGTGTGTATATCAGTAACAACAACAACAAAACGCCACTAATATTCACCTTATACCAGAAGTTCACAGTGATGGTAATTCCCCCATTTAGTAATGACTCTATGTGGTGCCACCTATTAAAAAGAAAAGAAAAAAAAAGAGGCTCCTGTTTACTTTCCAGAGACAAGGATAGAAAACTACTATAGTCCAGCTAAGGGAAACAGTGAAGACAGGAACTTTATGCTCATCCTGTAAGACACACAGTGGGCTAGAGGCTGTGGCGTTCAGTCTCCAAATATTGAAGAGGTGGATACAGGGAGTACAGATCTCTCTGGACTTGAGCAACTGTCTTCCTTTCTTAGGAGACAGAGTGGTCCTCCATGCTTAGTATGCTCATGTCTGGACATGCTAATCTTCCTGCAGGCTAATCCCGCCACAACTGAGAAGGGACACAAATAAAGCTTTCTGGGAACAGGAAAGAAAGTATTCCCAAGAGGCCCCATCCCTAGCCTCCTCACCAGTACATTGGGATGTACAGAACATCACCAGGGCCCACCACTGTTTCATAACCAACCACATTTCGGAAATTGGGGAAACTCTCGTAGTCAGGATTGTCAAAGTCCACCTAAGGGTCAAGAAAAAGAAAAAAGATCAGTCCAGTGATTGCTTGCTATGGCAGCTTTAAAAAAAAAAAGAGACTTAAAACATGATTTCAGAGTTTGTATCCAGAAGACACAATGGATATTAACTGCCCCTCTCAGAGAACAACTTAAGGAAGTCCATGCTCATTTGTTACATGATAAATAATTTTAGACTTCAGTGCTCCTGAGCTCTGAAAAGCTCCTCAAAAGCCTTAGGATATGAGGAGTTAGGATTCATCTGTCACCCAAACCTTTCCAAATATTTTCTCCCAAACAAATCCTAACCTGAAGACTCCTACATGAAGTAGTAAGGCATCTTTCTCCTCAAGAAGAGGATGTCGGGAGCTGGAGAGATGGCTCAGCAGTTAAGAGCACTTGCTGCTTTTGCAGAGGACCATGATTTGGTTCCCAGCACCCACATGGTAGCCTCACCACCATCTGGAACTCCAGTTCCGGGGGATCCAACGTCCTCTTTTGACCTCCACAGGCACCAGGCATGCACATGGTGCACATACATACATGCAGGCAAAACACTCATACACAGAAAGTATTTTATTTACCTATCTCCCTATCAAAAAGAAGTAGCATACATGATAAAAGAAAACAATTATTCAAGTCAATGGAGGCATTCATATTTTGATGAAACTGAGTCAAAAAATAAACAAGTGATCTGAGTCCACCAACATTAATGATGGAGCTTGTCCCCCAACAATTAGCTCTGTTTATACTTACAAATATCTGGGAATCATCACAGGAGCCTAGAACATGGGGACTACACTGTGAAATGATTCTCTGGCCTTGTTTGTAAGGCAAGACCAGTCAGTAATGCTGACCTGCCATACCCACAAAGGGAAGAGCAACAGTATTCCAGCCTCCGGTCTCAAAGGCGCCCTTAGAACCTAGAGCTCTACCCCCTCTTCAGACCACAGAAGCTCACCTGGCTCTGCCTGTCACAGGGATGATGGACAGGGTATGGATAGAGGCACTCAAACTGATCTGGAGGGAATAAGATGCAACGCTTGTGGCCTTTTATCTGGGCAAAGAAGTTCTGTTGCTCATCATAGTGAGCAGGTGTCACATTTCCTGTAAGAAAAAGACATTTTCTTAGCTGAAGTAGTGGCTCTACCATACAGCTGAAATGCAGACAGAGCCTAGTGCTGGAGTGAAGTCTAGCTGGCCCCCCAGCTAAAAGTTAAATTAAATCTGAAACAGGATCAGGAAATTGCCATTACAACTCTCAGTAAATCAGGTGTTACATTTTGAGCAGTAAACTCTAGCAACCATCACTGGGTAAGGCATCAGCTAGTAGACTGTCCTCAATGGTGGCTGATGCCCTTAGCTGGCAGCAACCATGAGAGACCACTGGCGTGACGGGTACCAACAGCACACAGTACACTCTGGTGCTAACTACTCACTTTGCTTCTGGAGCCCAAAGACTCTCAATGGTGCTCTCACTTCACCCACCACACCTATGGGACGCAGCATCGCTCAGAGCAACACTGGGCTACTGACTCAATGAGAGAAATATTACTGAAGAAAGGGTCATAGAATTTAAGAGACATTGCTTAGAATGCCACCTTGGCAAGGCCTTGTAGTGCAGGCCTGTAATTCCAGCTACTTAAGAGTCTAAAGCAGGAGGGTCATAATTCAAGGCCAGCATGGACCACTTAGTGAAAATGTTTTAAAATGGCTGGAACAGCTCAGTGGTACAGCACTTGCCCAGCAAGCACAGGGCCTGTGTTCAATTCCCAGCACCACAAGTTTAAATACACACACACACACACACACACACACACACACACACACACACACACGTTGTTACCTTGAATTAGTTCTGCCATAATGCACGTTCCATCTATTCCTGTATACCCAAGGTCACATCTGTATATTCTATATAATCTCTGAGTTTAGAAAACATTCCCAGATAGACATGGTGGTACATACCTGTAACCCTAGCACTAGGGAGGCGGGGCAGGACTGCTGTGTGAGGCTACCCTGAGCTACATAGTAAGTTCATAGACAACCTGGGGTATATAGTGAAACCTTGTCACAAACAAAACAAAACATCCTGCAGGCTAGCCAAGTATGCCAAAACAGCTGTCTTCCTAGTGCTGACAGTCTAAGTGCATCCTCAAATAATAGAGCCCTCACATCTCCACCAGAGGCAGCTGCTTCCCTGCACCTGGCCACAGGAAAGGAAAGCAATGAGATTAACCCAGAATCAAGGAAACCAGAACTATATTCTTTCTAAAGAGCCAAAACTTGGTTTTAGAGGAGCAGATAAGTTATCAATTCATAAGCTGCACTGTGGGAAACCTATTTACTATGTTATCAACCATCCAAACCTGTGGAAATATCAACAAAAGACGACCGAGGAGCTCAATTAGGTCAATGGTATCAAATAATTATTCTGTTTCTTTGTTCAACGAAGTTTACTCACCACTTATTACACAGCTCTTGATGGCTGGAAAAGAAAAATAATAATCCTGTCCTGCAAGCAGTGTTCCTTCTCCTGACCAGCACTTAGACACTTCTTTCTACTCAAAACAACAAACAAGGGGCTAAAGAGCTGGCTCAGCGGTTTGGAGCACTTGTTGCTTTGGTAGAGGACCAGGGTTCGACTCCTAGCACCCACATGATGGCTCACTACCATCCTAACTCCGGTTCAAGGGTGGTATCCATTGCCCCCTTCTGATGTTCACCTGTACCATGCACACAGATGGTGCATATACATACACACACATGCATGTAGGCAAAATATTTATACACGTAAAATTAAAATTTTACAGACCATTAAAAAACTCAGAACACATTTTACATATTTACTTATGTGTTTATAAAATTCCCAGCAAGATACACACACTAGAATACCATGAAGTGCCTTTAGAGAGGGAAACTGAGAAACTGGAAGTAAAGGGAGAAGACTGATGGCTAAAACCCATTTATATCCTTTCAATGTGAACCCCATAAATATATATTTAAGAGATAAAGTTTTACCATATTACAATAGTTTCTGCCAGGCACTGTAGCACATGCCTTTAATCCCAGCACTCAGGAGGCAGAAGCAGGTGGATCTCTGTGAGTTCCCGGCCAGCCTGGTCTACAGAGTGAGTTCCAGGACAGACAGAGCTACACAGTGAGACCCTGTCTTTTAAGAAAAAAAGTTTCCATTTTTACAGGAATACAATCCCCTCAGTGTACTGAAAGGCAATGGAATGCAGTAGCATTTCAAGGAGACCTCACTATCGCAGTGTCTGTGCTCACACAGCAACTGAGAAAGGAAAAGAACAGCCTTGGTGGTCCTGGAACTACTCTGTTGACCAGGCTGGCCTCGAACTCAGAGATTCACCTGCCTCTGCCTCTGAGTGCTGGGATTAAAGGTGTGCGCCACCACTGCCCAGTGAGAAAGAAAAAAAACTTTTTTAAGACTGTATGACGGCCAGGCAGTGGTGGGGCACGTCTTTAATCCCAGCACTTGGGAGGCAGAGCCAGGTGAATCTTTGTGAGTTTGAGTCCAGTGTAGCTCGAGTTTTCCTGCCTGGCCCACAGTCAGGACAAATCTCTCTCACCTGCCAGTCCCACAGTCGCTCAGACCCGACCAAGTAAACACAGAGACTTATATTGGTTACAAACTGTATGGCCATGGCAGGCTTCTTGCTAACTGTTCTTACAGCTTAAATTAATCCATTTCCATTAATCTATACCTTGCCACATGGCTCGTGGCTTACCGGAATCTTCACATGCTGTTTCTCATCGTGGTGGCTGGCAGTGTCTCTCTGACTCAGCCTTCCACTTCCCAGCTTTATTCTCCTCCTTGTCCTGCCTATACTTCCTGCCTAGCCAATGGCCAATCAGTGTTTTATTTATTGACTAATCAGCAACACATTTGCCATACAGAACATTCCACAGCAGTCCAGCCTGGTCTACAGAGTGAGATCCAGGATAGGCTCTAAAGCTACACAGAGAAACCCTGTCTCAAAAACAAACAAACAAACAAACAAAAAGACTGCATGACACTACCCAAGAGATTTAAAATATACATTATCTTATTTAATCTTGGTAGCCATTTATAAGATCTATCTTGTTCCTCAGCAGATGAGGGGGCTGCAGCATTGAAAAGTTCAGTGACTTGTTCAAAGTTATGGAGCTAGTAAGTGGAGGAGACAGGATTAGAAATCAGGTTTGCATGATGTAAAGCCATGCTTTCAAAAGCATTTCTTACCTTCCATGCCAATGAGCAGCAGGTTAGAGGTCAGTTGCCCCCAGCCACGTTTTCCCTGTTGCTTATTAATCCAGTTCCAGTTAAAACCCAAGAAGTCCATGACAATCTTCCTCCCAACGGTGTCATTGAGCGTTTGCTGCAGATACAACCTATATCCCCAAGAAAAAAATCCCATCAGTATGTGAGATCAGTCCTTGGTATGACCTCTCTGTTTGGAAACTCAAATCTGTTACTACATCCCCAACAGAAAACAGCTGTAGTCATGCAAGACTTCAGCACGGTTCACAGCTGAGTTCTTTCTCCCTGTCTGAGCTCTGCTCCACAACAACCTCTTAAAGATGAGATTCTTAACCTTCTGGGTCACAGCACATATTACCTAAGAATTAAAGGCCTCATTTAAGAATGTGCATACACAGAGAAATTTCATACAATTTAATTTCTTGGAAGCCTATCCACACAGTCTATGATGAATCTCCTTCTTTCAGACTCTCAAGATCTGACACAGCTCCTTTGGCCCTTGATGACCACTGTGGCTGATTCTAACACTGTTCATACTACCAGTCCCTCCTTGTGGAAAGTTAACTCTCTGGTGCTCACGTAAGACAGTCTTATTTAACTTTCTTTGACCAATGAAATGTCCACAGAGGGACTTGTGTTGCTTCCAAATATAATTTTAATACACAGTCCACGTTACCCTGTTTTTCTCTTTACTACATCCAACTGCAATTCCAGATTGTAACTACTGGGACAATTGTGTCCAAGAATCAACAAGATGATGTGACCCTAGACAAACACATACGAGAGTAAAAAATAAGGAACTTCACTGCTTTAAATCCTAACAGTTATGACAAAATTAATTAGAAATCTCAGTAACTTGGAAAAACTAGCTACAAGGAACCTTCAAAACTCTCTTACAATAAGAGGCTGGCCTTGAATTCTTGATTTTTCTGCCTCTACCTCCCGAGTGCTATGATTACAGGCATGTATCACCATGCCTGGCTATAACATACATATTTACAAAACAAAACAAAACAAAACAAAACGAGTTAGAGACACTTCCAGAAGTGAATAGAAGCAATACTCCTATGACAACTGAATAGTAAAAGCTCAACTATCTCACAGCATACATGTGGAGGGGAGAGGACAATTGGGAACTGGTTCTCTTCTTCCCTCATGCTGGTCTTGGGAAGAAACTCAAGTTAGCAGGCTTGGAACTCAGCACCTTTACCCACTGAACCACCTCACTGGCCCAGACATTTAAAATTGATTCATTAGGGACATACTGCTGACAGGAAGTCAGAAAGAGAATCAAGAGAGGACTCCAGACATGGCCATTCCAATGCAGGACAGTCACTCACTTTAAGTACTCAGCAAAAGAGAGTCTCCAGGGACAGTTTCACAATGTGGGACTGACTGGAACCTATATAACTCGGCTGTCCTCAGAAGTGGAGATAAAAACAAAGAGGAAGAAAGAATCACTCTCCCAAGTGATTTTTGGTCACTGGTACAAAACAAGCATTCTGTTCTGCTCTTCCCAAAGCTAAAGGATCCTGAAATCCCTTAACTCCAAATCATAACAAACTACTTCACTTTTCTGCATGAACTGTCTCCAGACAGTATTCTAGAACCAAGACTGCAAACTGTCAACTTTCAGGGCTAAATCCAACAAGCAATTATTGGCTGTCTGGCTGTCTGTCTGTGTGTGTGTGTGTGTGTGTGTGTGTGTGTGTGTGTGTGTTTTAAAACTTGTAAGTGGGGCTGGAGAGATTGCTCAGCAGTTAAGAGCACTGAGTTCAATTCCCAGCAACTACATGGTGGCTCACAATCATCTATAATAGGATCTGATGCCCTCTTCTGGCATGCAGGCGTACATGCAGAACACTTATACATAAAATATAAATAAATAAAATTAAAAAAAGAAAAAAATCAGAAGGGGCTGGAGACTATGCTCAGCAGGTAAGAGCTCCTGCAGAGAGGACTGAGGTTCAGTTCCCAGGACCCACATGACAGTTAACAACTGTCTGTAACTCCACTTGCAGAGGTGACTTCTTCTGGCCTCCATGGGCACTGAATATATACGGTGCACAAGACATACACACAGGCAAACACTCATACATGCCTTTAATCGCAACCCTCAAGGCAGAGGCAGAAGGATCTTAGTGAGTTTGAGGCCAACCTGGTCTATATGGCAAGTTCCAGGCCAGCCAGTTATAGAGTAAGACCCTGCCCCATCCCCTGGAACCAAACCAAAACCCGAAACAAAAAACCAACACCCATACACTGACTTCTTACTTCAAACATTCAAGCCTGCCTTTCATCTGTCTGACCCTGCAAGGTAACTGTCACTCTCACTGCCTAAGACAAGAAATTAGATTCACAGTTTAAGGCTAATGCTATTCTCATCCCTCACACTTCTACAAAGAACCACCAAGAGCTCAAAGCCCTTACAGGATAGTAGAGCAGAATATCCATCCGATCAATAATAGAACCCAGATGCTGGCGATGCCAATCTCTTCTCACCCAATTCCACCACACCTTCAAACAAGTACAGGAACATGGATCCCCTAACTCTACTCACTGGGCAACTTACCGCTCTTCTCCCCCACGCTGCTGTATGTCCTGTAGTTTCTCAACAAACTCATGAAATTTAATTTCCTCCCTGTTGGACCTCGGCTTAAAGTTCTGGAAATTAGCCATCTTCTTTTCATCATAGTATAAGAACTTATGGGTGCTGGCACTGTACACAGAGAAATCTCCGTTGCCAATATTCTCTTGCAGGTATTCTAGGTCCCACTTCAGAGCAGGATACACAAGGTTTGTGTCGGTCAGCACCACAGGCTCCTAAGCAAAAACATCAGCAAAATCAATGAAGTAATTCCAAGGAGCTAATAATTTCTTTTCGACGGTATCTGTACTTATCAAATTCACAACATTTCTCCTGCCGAGCACTCCTGACATACCATCATCTCTCCTTCCCGCCCCCTAAGTCTCAGTCCACAGCCCGGTCAGTTTCCCACCTCTCCCCATGACTGGGTCCCTTCCTCCACCCCTTAGCAGCAGCCCCGCCCCCCACCTCATTTTCGATGAGCTCTTCCGCCCGAGGGTCACTCTGGCTCAGACGTGGGATGGGCCGGGTCGGAAAGCTGTAACTTCGTAGCTGTGACTCATCCCAGGCGGGGCCCGGAGCTTCCGCCTCTTCCCGGGGCTCTCCAGAGCCAGAGGCCGCATCTTCGGCCGCTGTCGCCGCCATCTCTACTCTAGAGACGGCCCCACCGGAAGCAGAAGCCCCGCCCTTTCCGGAAGCAGCCACAACGGACACCATAGAGATGAACTGCAAGAGAAACCGGTCCAGACCCTTCAAGAAGGTGGGGCCCTTGGTTGAAGGCGCGCCCCCTACGGTGACCTGCAGCACTACAGTCTAGGCTCCACTCTTGGCTAATTAGTCCCTCAGAAACAGTACTAATAATTAACAAAATATTAAAAATATTAATGAGACTAACAAAATATTGCTGCCTCGGCATGCTCAAGCCTACAGAGGCAAGGAAGACGGCAAATGTAATTAAGCTTTAAACTTCGTTCTCATGGATGCAGAGAGAAGCCAACGTTAGACCCACTTACGGAATCAGTAGAAAAATCAATTATCACATAGATCTTGGGTAAAGCTATCCTGAAAGCTTAGGCGTATGATAAACGGCAAGCTGAATTCGTTCAGAATCAAGGGAAGACCAAGGACTTATAGTTCCAGCTACTCCAGAGGCTGAAGCAGTTAAGAAGATCACTTGAACTCAAAAGTTCAGAGACAGCCCAGGCAACATGGCAAAGCTGCCATCTCTCTTTTTTTTTTTTTTAAAAAAAAAAAAAAGTAAAGTAAAACCAAGGGAAGAATTCTTTCGTTTAGTATCACTTGAATTTTCTGCATATATAACCGTTTCTCCTACTTAAATCTATTCTTGCAATGAGACCAATGTTATTCATCTACAGACATCCACATTTTTAAACAGTATACACTGGTTATAAAAGACCATATTGTAGCTAGAGTTTTCCTGCCTGGCCCACAGTCAGGGCAAATCTCTCTCACCTGCCAGCCCCACAGCTGCTCAAACCCGACCAAGTAAACACAGAGACTTATATTGGTTACAAACTGTATGGCCGTGGCAGGCTTCTTGCTATCTACTTCTTCTATCATGAATTAACCCATTTCTATTAATCTATACCTTGCCACATGGCTCGTGGCTACACCATATCACTTGGTGTATATGTCCTATTTAAGTCTCTCCTTAAATGATGGCAAGACTTGTGAACATGACAGGGTAGTGCTCCTGTAATTAGGTCACATTATATGGCAAAGACACAGGCAAAGTCCCTAACCAGTCAATTTCAAGATCATCACAATGGAGACCTATCTTGAGTAGGGCTGACATTATCTCTCTAGCCCTTTAAATCTGGGCTTATGGGTCAGAATAGAAGTCTTGGAGATTTGAAGCCAAAACACATGCTGTCTGGTTTGCCTTGAAGGACCATATATGCCGCATGTCAGAGAATGAGAGGTGAATTGTTGTTTTGTTTTGTGACAGGGTTTCTCTGTGTAACAGCCATGGCTGTCCTGGAACTCACTCTGTAGACCAAGCTGGCCTCGAACTCACAGAGATCTGCCTACCTCTGCCTCCCGAGTGCTGGGATTAAAGGCTTGTGCCACTGCTGTCTGGCGATAGGTGAATTCTTTACAAGCTGAGGAAGACTAACAAAAAAGTGGGGAACACAGTCTTATAAATTCTTGTAGTTGAATTCTGCCAATAACTTCCATGCTTATATGCAGAGCCTCAAATGATATGGGGAACTCTGATTTCAGAGTAGTGAGACCCTGAGCTGTGGACCCAACTAACTGGAACCTATACTCATGGGAAATGTGAGATAATAAGTTGGTGTTGTTTGGGCTACTAATTTTATGATTTGTTTAAAGAATACTAAAACAAAATTTAACAATATGCAGCAACAGAAATTAATATTGTCTTAATTATATAATTATGCTACATAGTATTGGTGAAATTATTAAGGCCACTCCACGTAGTTAAAAGGGAGGTTTATTTAGTGGCGTAACTTACAAATGAAGGGATAGGTAGGTTGCAGGGTCTGGGAAAGGTATAACGCAGTCCTGCGGTGTTCTCTGGAGAACTCTGCTCGGTCTACCTCCAGCGTCCAGGGTCCAGGAACCAAGAGAGGCCCCCCGCATCCGGAACTCGGGTCTTCAGGGTCCTCCCTCAGCCCTGCCTTGTAGGCGTGACCATTCCCGAAGCCTCTATGCGGGTTGAAACTTCCAGGTCAACGCTGGAATGGCTACCCACTACCACACAGAAACTATATAACCAACTGATAACAGGGTTATCTCCATGAAGGGGTTTGGCGGCAGTCAAGGTTTTGTCTGCAATGTTTGAATGTTTCCAGATACATCAATTTATAACACTGGAAATTAAAATCATACCTGGAAGTTCATATCAATAAAATCAGGAATGAATGCAGGAACATAAAACGGACTTTACAAATATAAAAAAGAATATATAAAGTACTCTTAACAAGTGTATGTAAAAAATAGAGAATCTAGATGAAATTGAAGAATTCTTGTAAAAACACAAACTATAATAACTGATTCAAAAAGAAATAGAAAAATCTAACTGGACCCATATCAAAACTACATTAGGAAATAATTTTAAATACCATCTAAAAAAGCCGAAAACAATATGGATTCATTGATGAATCCTACCAAACACTTAAAACAGAATTAACAACAATCCTCAGGAACAGAGGAGGAGGGAAGACTTCCAAATTCATTCTATGAGGCCAGCATTACCCAGCTATCAAAATGAGATAAAGACAGCTAAAGAAAAGCAGATCAATATCCCTTATGAACACACATACAAAAGTCCCCAGCAAAACAAATCTAGATCCATACATATGGTATGCCCAAAAGGTTTAGGCACCAAAACTAAATGGAACTTATTTTTGGAATGCCTGGTTTATTTAACATTTGAAATGTTGATCAATGTAATCTATTAATCAAAGAAAAATATCACATGGTCATCTCAATATTCACAGTAGAACCTTTTGGCAGACTTTAACATGGTATTTTTCATGATAAAAGCAGTTCCAAAGGATGTCATTGAGACAGTAAGAAGATAGGAATGGTGATATATCTCAGCTGGTAGAGTGCTTGCTAGCACGCACTGAGTCCTGGGTTTGCTGTCAAGCACCATACAAACTGGCTATGATAGTGCATGACCATGACCCAGTGCTTTGGAGGTAGAGGCAGGAAAATCAGAAGTTCAAGATCATCCTCAGGTATCATCAAGTTCTAGGGAAGCCTGGCCGATGTGAGACTCTGCCTCAGCAAGAGAAAGGTGTGTGCTACCATGGCCCAGCTCCCCCCTCCCCCCTTTATTTTCTCATTCTCTTTGCTATCATATCACTATATCACTAGTCATCAAAGTTAAGCAAATGAAAATGAGATACTGCTATTGTTTGCTTGTGTTGCTCTAAAAAAGTCTGTATTGGAAATTTAACCCCCAATGTAAGCGCTGAGAAGTGAAGTCTAATGAGAGAGGTCCCAGGGCCCCACTTTCATGAATGAGTTATCCTTATTATAAAAGGGCTTGAGGCTGGGAGTTCAAATAGTGCTTTTGCATGTGCTCTCTGGCCCTTCATCACCTGCTTTTTGTCACCAAATAACATATCAGGAGACAATCACCAAGTATGGACCCATCAACCTTGGATCTCTTAGCATCCAGAACTATAAAAGATAGATCTCTGCCCTTTTTAAAAGTTCCTAGTCTCCAAACAGAGCAAGAAAGATGCCATCCATGCCCATAAGGCTGGTTTTAATGGAAAAGAAAGTAGCAAGTGTTGATGAGGACAAAAAGACACTGGGGTTTTTCACCTACTGGGGAGGAGGAGGGAGGATGCGAAATGGTGCAGCTCCTTTGAAAAACCATCTGGGAGTTTTTCAGAAAAGGAATCATACAAGACATCCTATGAGCGCGCAAATCTGTTCTTAGGACATAATTGAGAAAATTGAAAACATACATTCAAGCTCGGTTTGGTGGTGCATCCCTGTAATCCCAGCACTTAGAAGGCCAGGACAGGAGGCCGTTCAGGGCTTCAGAGTGAGTTCAAGGACAGCCTGAGTTCCAGAGTGAGACCTTGCCTCAAGAAGCCAGTGAACAAGACCACAGAGCAAAACAAACTCATAAAAACAAAAAAGAAAGAAAGAAAGAAAGAAAGAAAGAAAGAAAGAAAGAAAGAGAAGAAAGAAAGAAGAAAGAAAGAAGAAAGAAAATATACTATGTAAACTCACAGAAAAATTTGTACAGGAATATTTATAGTAGCATTATCCACAATAGCCCCAAAGTGGAAACAACCCATTGTTCAATAATTGATAAGTGTATAAAGTGTTGTATAGCCACACAACAGACTATCACTTAGCCATACAAATAAATGAAATATTAATACATATTGCAATGTATTCACATTATGTGAAAGAAGATAGACATAAAGGCCACATATTGTATACTTGCTTTTCTATACATATACAGATTAGGCAAAAGCCTAGAAACAGACAGTAGGTTAGTGGTTGCTAATGTGTAGAAGTAGAGGAATATGCTAATTGGTAGGAGATTTGTTGGGGGAGTGATGAAACAGTTTAGGATTAGACAAAAATGATGGTTACACACCTTTGTAATGTACACTAAAATCATTATACACATTACTTTTTTTTTGAGACAGAGTCTCACATAGCCCAGACTTGCCTTAAACTCCTTTTGTTAATCAGGCTGGCTTTGAACTCCTGATTTTTCTGCCTTCACTTCTCAAGTGTTGACATTACCAAAGGCATACACCATCATTTGAGGCTTGTTGTGTTCTTTAAAAGAGTATATTGTGGGGCTGGAGTGATGTCTCAGAGGTCAAGAATATTGGCTGCTCTTCCAGATAACCGAGGGCCCAGGACCAGTGTTCAATTCCCAGCCCCGCAGGAGGGCCAACAATCCGCTGTAAGTCTGGATCCCTTCTGCTCCAGTTCCAGGGGGTCTGGTGCCCTCTTGGGCCTCCTCCAGTACTTTGTGCATGTGGCGCACAGATACACATGGAGGCAAAGCACCCAAGCACATCATTTTCTTTTAAAAAAGAATCAATTATTTTGTATATAAATGATATTAGACCTACTTTGTTTCTTGAACCACATGAGATCAGGGCTTACTATGAGTTAAATGCAGATGTTGTCAAATTAATTCTGATGGTGTCAGGGTTTGCTATTAGTTAAATGCAGATGTTGTCAAATTAATTCTGATGATGTCTAGCAATTCTACAAGGGGACAAAATTCACTGCAGTAATCCTCCCCAAATTTACACATTGAAGACGACACGTCTGTGTTTGATGCTCTGGTATACATTAAGAAAGGATTCTATTCCAGTGATTTTTGTCCTAAGAACTGATAGAAATATGTGCATATGTAAAATATCCACCCCCTACTTGTGTAAGTAAAATGAAAACTTAATAGTATGCAAACATGTCTCCCAGTCGACCGTGTTAGAGTTTGTTAATTGTGTTCGGTTTGAAATCTGGTTTTCCTGGCAAATGGGAGGTTTGGGGCAGTGTCAAGGGAGCCGCCTCTGGTAATAGGCTTGGCTTTCTATTTGTTGGGTTGAGGTGACCCGGACGTTTAGATGAATTGAGACTAAGGAGCTAACTCCGAGCATCTAAGGAAAGGAGTCAACCAATTTGGAGAAAGGATCAAACAAAACCAAGAGCTAAATTTGGAGAAACGACGACGTGTGAGGACGGACGGTGGAAATGTCGATGGGGCGGGGGTGGGGGTGGGAGAGGCAAGCAACTTGACGAAAGAGTAAGCTGATTTTACTTTGGTCAGTTGTCTGAGACGTTCGGTGGGTACACCCCTGAAAGAGCCTCAGGCAGCCGAAGGCGAAAAGGAAAATAAGAAGTAACTTTGTTTTCTCTCCTTCCTGCCGTCCGCTCACCGCCTAGGATCTACTGCGTATTTAAAGCCCGCCCAGCTTGACCCCGGAGACCTCTGCGCCGGCTTCAGCGGTCGCGTTTGGCCCAGCTCAGCCACCGTGACTCGCCTTTGCGCATGTGCAGGGCGAACGGCAGAGAAGGTGAAGATGGCGGCGGCCGGGGCTGCGGCCCTGGGAGTCCGGTGGCTGCAAAGGGCAGCCCGCGGCGTGGTGCCCCTGGAGGCACGGAGAGGTCCGCAAGAACGCGCGAGAGGCGGGTGTGGGAAGGGGGTGTCTGACGTTTGCGGTTTCGGGAGGGGGCGTCCTCGGTACAGTGGCGGCGGTGTCCCGGCAGGGGGGCAGGTGAATTAGTGTGTCCGGGAAAGGGGATGGAGGGTTACCGTCGTTCGGCCTAGTGCGGAACTCCGACCTCTGCAGTCATTGCGGCTTAGTGCCTTCTGGGTGGCTAGAGAACGGTGTCCATCTGACCTGCATCCCTCTGCGTCCAGCCTTCCATATGACCAAGGACATGCTGCCGGGGCCGTATCCTAGGACTCCAGAAGAGCGGGCCGCGGCCGCCAAGAAGTATAACATGCGCGTGGAAGACTACGAGCCGTACCCGGATGAAGGCATGGGGTGAGGTGGGGGGTCTGCTCGCCTGAGGGGCAGTGATGGATGAAGACCGTTGGATGGGGGGGGGGGGGGGGTGCGCGACTCTGACGTTTTCTCTCGAACCTTGTGACCCCGTCAGAGTCTATGGTGTGGGTGCTTTTCTTGGTGGGGGGAGGTGGGAGTGGGTGAGTGAGCAGCTGCAGCCGAGAGGACTTCAATTTTTTCCTTGGCTCAAGCTGTTTCCTCAAATGAGGGAGCCGAGGTTTTAATGGCTCCCTCGAGGACTCCAGAATAGCAAAATTCTTCCTTGGCTCCATCCAGAGTACTGGGCTTCATTTAGATTGAGCATCTGCTGGGCTCAGGTGCTGTCATCTAGGCACGTGACCAGGCTGGAGCTGCACTCCTGTCACGAGAACCTTAATCGTGGATGGTGTGTACTCCGTATTTGTATATGTCTCTTCAAAAATTTGTCTCTCCCTCACCCCCCCCCCCCGCTTTTTTTTGACGTTAGAGACGTGAAAAGCGCATCAACTGTTCAGCAAATTAAATGCCAGCCTTCCTTCTCCATTTGGTGTTAGTTCCTTCTGCCCCTGTATCCATGAAGCACGGTGAATGATGTATAGTAATTAAACATCACCCTCACTTCCTGTGTTAGAATTTCTCCTTCCAGCACCTCTTGTTCTTGTTTCCCAGTCAGTTTCTCTGACATTCTTTGACAGTTACTATCATTTTCTATGTTTTTTTTTTACTGTGTTATGGACAGGGTAGTAGTCTGTATAAGGGGAACTTGGATTTGTTGGGGGAGAACCCAGCTTCTAAGCAAGGCCTCCCACGAGGCGTTTGAAGCATGAGGATGTATACCAACTTGTGGTTAAGAAACACAGTAGTTATGGAGGGGAAAAAAAAAGCCTTTTTTAATGTGTACCTTTTTTTGTTTCTATTCCAGCAAATGTGGATGGCTTTGTAGTTGGAGCCTGTCTGATGTAGGAATGGAATAATTGATTGCTAAAATTCCCTTTTAGTCCTAATTATAGAGTTGTGTGACTTTTCTGTGTAAAAGAAGATAAGGCCATGTTGTTTCAGGATTTAACGTAACCTCTAACTATAGTTTGAACTTTTTTTTTTGTTCTTTTATTAGTACTAGAACCTGAGATCTTGATTTGGGGTAGGTTCTTCTATCCTTAAGTAGTTATATCTGTCTCTTTGTTTCTCATCTTTGAGATGAGGGTGCTGAATTGTCAGCCACTGCTCACAGCCCTTTCCAGAAGTTCTTGCTGTCTGTCTCTCAGGTACGGTGACTACCCGAAGCTCCCTGACCGCTCACAGCAGGAGAGGGATCCATGGTATGAATGGGATCACTCAGAACTGAGGTTGAACTGGGGCGAAGCGGTGAGAAAACCATGCTCATTTCACTTCTCTCAGTTTCCTTATGTTTTCCTGGGATTCTCTTTAGTTCATGTAGTACTTTTTTGCTAAGCTTTTCTGCTCAAGGAAGCAATGTCTAGTGATGTGAGACCTGCAGTTCTACATGTGGCACACGGGACGGACCTTCTAGGAATATCCAGAGTCCTGTGTACTGTGAACATTGTGTGTGTCATGCTTGAGCTACCTTTGATCAAGCTGCCATTCATCTTTGCTGGCTCTGTGCGTCTTGGGCCTGGCTCTCAGAATATTGCCCCCAGGAAGTGGAATGGTTCTGTTAAGCCTTGTATCAGGCTCTGGCCATTCTAGATTGCCTGTTGTCTTAGGGTTTCTATTGCTATGATGAAACACCATGACCAAAAAGCAAGTTGGAAAGGAAAGGGTTTATTTGGCTTATACTTCTTCAGCACTGTTCATCATTGAAGTAAGTCAGGATCTCAAACAGGGCAGGATCCTGGAGGCAGGAGCTAATGCAGAGGCCATGGAGGGGTGCTGCTTACTGCCTTGCTCAGCCTACTTTCTTATAGAACCCAGGACCACCAGCCCAGGGATGGCACCACCCACAATGGACTGGGCCCTCCCCCATCAATCACTAATTAATAAAATGCTTTACAGCTGCGTCTTATGGAGGCATTTTCTCAATTGAGGTTCTCTTCTTTCAGATGACTCCAGGTTGTGTCAGGTTGACATAAGACTAGCCAGTACACCTGTCTTTTGCAGGAAGAGCAGTTTGTGACAGTTATATGCCTTTCTGCCACAGATGCACTGGGACCTAGACATGTATATCAGGAATCGTGTGGACACATCCCCTACACCTGTTTCTTGGGATGTCATGTGTAAACATCTCTTCGGCTTCGTAGCTTTCATGGTTTTCATGTTCTGGGTTGGAGAGACTTTCCCCTCCTACCAGCCTGTGGTGAGTATTTTATGTGTTCCCCAAAGGATGTCTGCTTTGCCTCCTTTCCTGAGAGAGTGAAGTCTCTGGAGTAGGAAACTAGCCAATACCAAGTTTGGCTTCCTAGAGTTTTAGAAAATAGGAAAATGAAGGGCCTTATCAAGCAGCCCAGCACAGTCGTCAGAGCACTGCTCTACCTCTACCTTGTGGACCAGTCTAATTGAAAAGACAGACTTTAGCATTAAATAGTGGAGGAGAATGTGGAAGCTAATCTTCAGAGTTTCCATTTGAGGATGGTAGTTACCAGTTACAATTTAGTGAACGGCCTTTCAAGGCAGAGTCAAAGAATCTAGAGCTGAAACCTTATCCTGTACTGGACACATGAAGGGCACTCTCTGCAGAGTAAATAGTTGTCCATGGTAAGCATAGACAGTTATATTCCAAAGATTTCGGAGGACATAGAAAATACACTTACCAGCTTAAAGGAAGTTTTAAGAAATTTTAGAGAAACGACATAATGAGCATCATTTGAACATGTTGTGAGAGCCTGGCGTGGTTTGTCTATGTATGCCTATAGTAAATGCCCAGAATAGGAGGGGCTGCTGTGAAGGAGTAGGATTGAAACTAGAGGCTAAAAGAAAGGGTTTGGGTGGTGGGAAGTCAGAACAGTAGGAGAGGAGGGTTTGGGTGGTGGGAAGTCAGAACAGTAGGAGAGGAGGGTTTGGGTGGTGGGAAGTCAGAACAGTAGGAGAGGAGGGCCAGTAAGTCAGGCCAGTGAGAGGCTCAGTGGGGAATGCACTTGCTGTCAACCCTGTTGACCTGAGTTGAGTCCCTGGGACCCCGTGGGTAAGGGAGAGGACTGGCTCCTGTGAGTTGTCCTCTGACTTCTGCATGAGTACCATGGCGAGAGTGTGCCCACACACTTGGATAGTCAAGAAGTAGATGTTATTTTAAAATATTCAAAAATTTAAAGCGGTCATTAAAAAAAATAGTTCCTAGCCGGGCGGTGGTGGTGCACGCCTTTAGTCCCAGCACTCGGGAGGCAGAGCCAGGCGAATCTCTGAGTTCCAGGCCAGCCTGGTCTACAGAGCAAGATCCAGGACAGGCACCAAAACTACACAGAGAAACCCTGTCTTGGGGGGAATAATAGTTCCTAGATAACCAGCTAGGGACTGAGTTTCCTAGAGAACTACAGTATATTCATATTCCTCAGGCCTGGTCCTTGGAAGTCCTAATTCTATGGCTCCACAATAGGGTTCTAGAATCAATATTTTCAACAATCTCTAGGTAGTTATAAAAGGCATTTAGAATTGAAGATCACTATATTAAAAAACACTGTGAGGTGAATTGATTAGTTCCATTGAGCAGCTTTTATTGCATATCTGAGGATTTGAACTTGATGGCATAGTGGTCTATTAATTGAGCAAATATTTATACAACCTCTACTATGTACCAGATGTAGACTGTGCCAGGGGATGGGATGCAGGAATGTCTTGGGCTGCCTCTAGTACCAGGGAGCCTTTTTTGTTTTTGACTAGAAGACGGACATGATGAGGGCCGGGTTCTCAGGAAGATTTATCTGGGAGTAGTCTCCGCAGGCAGGGAAGCTGCAGTGTTTGCAGTCGGGTGCCCAGTGCTCCCTCCGCAGAGAAAATGTCCTGAAGGTAGCTGGGACGGCCGTGTGCACTGACACCAGCCTTCTTGCCAAGCCCCAGGGACTCTCTGCGGAGAGCATGTGGGGCTGTGGTGAGCACTAAGCTCACTTCAGGAGAGCGAGGCACAGTGTGGCTCTCCGCACATCACCCTCTTCTCCTCCCTTTGAGCTGTGTTCTCTGGCGGCTGTTGGCTGGTGACGCCTGCGTTCCTGAAGCGTGTCCCAGCGTGTCTCCTCTGCTTCCCCCACTTCCCCCACCACTGCTCCTGCACGCCTCATTTGCTCGGCCACTTCAGTGGGGAAACCATTAGAGGCTGAGTGACTTACAGGAGATTGAGTCGTCTCGACCCCGAGAGAGAATAGGATGGATGGATGCATCGTCTCATTTAGAAAGCTTTGGCTCGGACGTCCCCCCCTTCCCCACCTCACTTGCAGGGCAGGTACCACTTCCCTTACAATTGAGGCTTTCCTGCTGTGGCTCGAGCAGGGGCAAGGGGCGTTGCTTCTGCCCCTTTAGCTCAGCTGGGTCTGAGCAGAGGCTACTGTATACCCATTTGCTCTGCATCATGGTTAACTAGAGTAGGGTGGAGTCAGGTACTGGAGGCTGGCTGTTGATCTTGCTGACCTGTGTGGGTTTTGTTTTTGTTTTCTTCCTTAGGGGCCGAAGCAGTACCCTTACAACAACCTGTACCTGGAGAAAGGCGGTGATCCTACCAAAGAACCTGAGCCGGTGGTTCACTATGAGATCTGAGGAGGCTTCATGGGCTTTTGTGCTCTCTAACTAGGACTCCCTCATTCCTCGAGGTTTAACCTTAATGGAATCCTAATAAAGCTCAGTGCCGCAGTTCCTGTGCCTCATTTCCCCAGGACTAGTCACTGCTGTGAGAGCCTCACCTTTGTGCTTCCCTCTGCCTGCTGCCCACCGGCTCTGAGATCGGAGGGACGGACGGACGGGAGGGCAGGGTAGGACTGAAGGTCAGAAGACAGTAGTGCTTTCCACTGGGGCTCTGAAGGTGCTTGAGAGCTGCAGGTTGTACAGCAGGTAGGGGAGGGCCAAAGAAGGACGGACTTCCCAGTTTGGAACAGTATTTAAAAACCACGTTTGTGGAGCACACCCATAGTGTAGGCAGCTGAGGCAGGATTATGCAAGTTTGAGGCCAGCCTGGGTACATAGTAAGGCTATAAAAATCAAAACAACCTGAACCTTTTAATTAACAGTTGTTACGTTTAAAAGATGTGTGGTGCATGCCTCTCACCCCAGCACTCTGGAAGCTGAGGCAGGAGGATCTCTATGAGTTCAGGACTGATCTAGGCTGTGTAGTGAGTGTGAGACTATCCTGAACTGTATAGTAAGACTGTTTATTTAAACTCTTCAATAATAATTAGGTTTTAAAAGAAAGTAATATGTTTCAAGTATATGATGGGATAGCGGGGGAAGGACTGCCCTAAAGCTGGGGCATTTCTGCAGTCCTCCTCTCAAAGCGAGATTTCTGAAACAGCTTCTTAGTAAATTAACATTGCCTATACTGTGGATTAAGGGATGTATCCAAGCTCCTGTGACAGCCTTAGAAAAAAGCCATGGTTTTGATAGTCTATCATAATTCATCTCTATTTTCTTAAAAATTTTTAAAGCATGTCTTGTCAACCACAGACAAAAATTATATGCAGATATCACCAAAGACTATGCAAGCGATGTTACTGAGAACTACTCCAATGCTGACTTCTAGATGTCTTGTTTGGAAGTGGCACAGTCGAAAGTTCTCAGATCTACAGTGATTGGTCACATGACTTTAATCCCAGCACTCAGGAGGCAGAAGCAGGGAGATCTCTTGAGCTCTAGGCTGGCCAGGGCTACATAGTAAGATGCTGTCTCAGGAACTTAAAGTGGGGGAAAGATGGCTTAATGTTTAAGAGCACTGGCTGCTCTTCCAGAGGACCTGGGTTCAATTCCCAGAACCCATATGGTGGTTCACAGCTGTCTGTAACTCAGTCCCAGGGGATCCCACACTGACTTCTGTCTTCCAGGGACACTACATACGGTACGAAGACATTCAGGTAAACACTCATTTAAAAAATGAAACAAAACAAAAAGCTGGATGTGCTGGCACATGCTTTTAATCCAAGCACATGGAGACCAGAGGCAGGTGGATCTCTGAGTTGGAGGCTCACCTTGTCTATGTAGTGAGTTTCAGGCCAAGCAAGGCTACATAGTAAGACCCTGTCTCAAAAAACCAAAACACAAAATTAAAAAAGGATTAAAAAGTATAGTGATCAGATTGAAGTTTATAAGGAAGCAATAACAGTCATCAGGGTGGTCATTGAATAATCTACAACGTAACCACATTTGCAGTCTTAGGGACTAAGCAGTAAGGCCCATGGCAAGTAGATCTTACTGGTGTGACCACTGAAGAGTGGGTAATATGGGCTTCCAGGCAACCCAAGCACGTCTGTTAAACTTCAAGGAGGCTAAGAATTAGCAGAAGGAAAATATGGTGGTTCGTGCTTGAAACTCCAGCAAATAAAAGAAATGCTATAAGTATCATCTCTGGGTTTTATAAAACTACAGTGTGTTAGGAGGGACATCCAAAGATGAGCTGAGTACACTGCCCATCAGAGTTCTCCCAGTGACAGTGACGCCCCTGTGTCAATGCAACAAACATTCTGTGTTTAGGATTTTGTCTTTTTGACAGGGCCTTACTATGTAGCCCTGGCTGAGATTAAAAGAATATTTTCCTAACTGTATTTCACTTGGAAACCTGACCCATAAGAAAGCATGTACAAGTCTGTGTACCATCAGAAGATGGCATTGGATACTTGGACTAGAGACAGAAATTGGAAGCTGCAGTGTGGGTGCTGGTAATTGAACCTTATGACTTCAGATTTCTTTTGTAGTACTCCATCAGTGTGGTTAATACTTCTGCTTTATTCCCTAATTTTAGGGTATTGGTCAAGGTTCAGTGTGTGTGTGTGAGTGAGAGAGACAGGATCTCATGTAGTCCGGGTGGCCTTGAACTTGCTGTGTAGCTGAAGAGGACTTGAACTTTGATCCTTCTGCCTCTACCTTCTGAGTACTGGGATTACAAGGTAGCCACCACCATAACTGGTTTCTGTGGTGCTGGGAAATAAAACCAGGGTTCCAAGTGTGTAGGGTAAGCAGCCCTGTACCAGCTGATCCACATCCCCAGCCCCTAAGGTTCAGTCAGCCATTGGCCTTGTTCATTCCCTGACTCCACCACAATCTACCTGTTTCTGTGCTAGGACATCAAAAATGTATGTTTAAATGCTTAGTATGTAACAAGAATGGTCCCGGCACATCTTTGCCGGATGTGGGTTTTAGCCTGCTCTCAGAACAACCGAGTCTGTCATCAGATAGTGAGCACCCCAGGTTCAGAGGTAAGTCAGGTAGGGGTTACCATACAATTCATGAATCAAGTGAACTTTCGAATCAACTTACTTGGTTATCTTCACCTGCCACAGTTCCCTCAACTTGAAAAGCATATGTGATATCTTCACGTTCTCTTTCCTCCTCCTCCAGATCTCTAGCTCTGTTAACAGTGCTACAGTCACCCTGACGCTACACCAGTGGTTCTCAACCTTCCTGATGCTACAACCCTATAATACGTTCCTCATGTTGGGGTGACCCCCAGCCATAACTATTTTCATTGCTGGTTCATAACTAATTTTGCTACAGTTATGAATCAATGTAAACATCTGTGTTTTCTGATGGCCTTAGGTGACCCCTGTGAAGGGGTCCTTCGGCCGAGCTTGAGAACTGCCCTAAGCCTCAGCAGTCTTGAACCCTTACCTTATCAGTCAGGAGAGCCGGTGGAACTTTCTTCAGTCACCACTATTAATCCGGGCTTTCTTCCCTGGTCCCTGGGCTGTTCTATTCCTCTTGTAATTGGATCTCTGCTTCCAGCTCTTCTCTCTCCAAGGGGATTCATACTGCCCAGATGCAAAATGCAATCGTCACTTGTGCCACTGGTCCAAAATTTTCAGTAATTCCCTTTTAACCGCATAATTGGATGGTATCCCACAATCTATCGGCACCCATTCTCGCCCAGTCTCTCTGATTTATGGGATGGAAAATGCCAGGACACCTAGCCACTTTGCCCCCTTTTGTTGATATCACCTAGTGCCCTTTCAGCTCCAAGGAGTAATGGCCGTGCGCTTGAAGTGTGCCTGACATCTTCCATGAAGCCCCTGGTCAGCAGTCGTCTCTCCTTCCACGCACAGCCCTTCATCAGTTTGTGGACACCGCTACTGGTGGGCTTCAGTGTGTATCACTGCTATTTACAGCTTCGATTGCTTTTTATCTTTTTTAGCTAAATGGATCACACCGAGAGCTCGTGGGCTAAGGGCCCGGTCTTCCTTCGCTTTAATAACTACATAAAACATAGAAAGTGTTTTTTCCATACATAGGCTATCCATGGAGCCTGGCTCAAACAGAATGGACTAGAATGGATTAGATCTTGGGCGCCAGAACTGTGCAATCACAGGGCAAGTGAGGATAGCCCTGCTGGGAAACCTCTGCACTGTCGGTGCTTACTCGCGTTACCAAGCTTCTAGGAGCGAGTGGAGGGAGCAGGTCGCGGGTCGCTGCCAAATCAAGTGTTCTTTTGGCCCTCGGCAGCCGCCGTCCGCAGTGAGATGCGTCCTAAAGCCCTTCGCTTGGACATGACCCATAACCCGGGCGCTGGGCACAGGTGGGTTTCCCCCGCGGGTCCGGGGCCCCGGGGCACCGCTCTTCCCGCGGATGTCAACGGGGAGCTCGCCAGTCGCCGAGACCCCGCCCGGGCCGCCTCGCTTCTGGAGCACCCAGAACGAACCCCTCCGACTGGACCCGGTCCCGCTCCCCGTGCCACGCCGGGTCCCCAGCCCCGCCAAGGTCCAAAAGCGCTGCTGGCGCCTGCTCCTCCACCCCGGCCCTGACCTGGCCCGGCCGGAGCCCTGGCCATTCCTAACTAACTGACCGTGGAGTGCCTCCTAGGGCAGTCGGCGGGCCAGAAGCTATGTTGACCTTTCCCTAGGGACGGGACTGCCAAGGGTAGCTGGCGCCCAGGTCGTGGTTCCCCGACCCTATCCCACCGGTCCACTACCCCAGCCGTCTGACCCTAGCGGGGGCTTTTTAGAAACTGATGCCTCAGAGCAAACTGTATGGAAAGCGGATTTTCCCTGTTCCTTCAGTCAGTGGTTTAAGCATGTCATTGCATTTTTGCTTAAATCAATATCGTGGTTAAAAGCACGGGGTTTATATTGCGGCTTAGCCGGTTGTTTTCTGTGCAGAATGGGGATAACAGTTTATAGAACTCTGGAGGGAAACTAATGAGTTGTACCTGTCAAATGCGCTGTTGGTGATCACCGCTGTTCTGTACCGGATGGCTCTGACCAGCAGGCGGCACTGGTGACAGAATGGTATGGTTTGCTGGTCAAAAGACAAGAGAAGCAGAGCTTCAAGTGTTTAGAAGTTCCCAGAAAAATCTTAGCTTAACTGACAGCTTTAAGCTTTCTTCAAGCTGGAAAGAACAGTAGAGATTAAGTAATATTATCTCCTGTTTTTAATAGGTGATCTGCCCTGACTGGCTTGCTCAAGCAGATCACAGTAGGCTCTAAGTTTCCCCCCTTTACCTTTTTGCCCTTTTGAGAGCCTGTGAGGATGAGACCCTGAATGTACATTAGACATAGAAATCACAGAGTTAAATGAATGCAGTGTGGTGGTTCACACCTGTAATCCCAGCACTTGAGAATTAGAGGCAAGAGAATCAATACTTCAAGATTATTCTCAGGTACATAGCAAGTTTGAAGCTAGTCTGGGTTATGGGAGACCACGCCCCACACCAAAGGAAAGAAACAGTAAAGGAAAGAGCTCTGTGGGTAGGAGCAGCAGCATACCGTTCTTACAAGAGGATTAGGGGTGGGTTCCCAACACCCACACGGTAGCTCACAACTGTGTAACTCCTGTTCCAGGGGATCCAACACCCTCTTCTGACCTCTGAAGGCATTAGGTACCCATGTGGTGCACAGACATACATGCAGGCAAAACACTCATATACATGAAATAAACATAAATATTTAAAAGATGACACGAAACAAAAGTGAAATGAGTATTTACATTCATCTGCTCACTCACTCATTCATTCGTGAGATACCAAGCACTTACTCTGTATTAATCATAGGTTTGAGCAGTAGCTAGAATACAGTGAGACATGATACTGGCTTTTATGAAGCTTACCTATTAGTGGAAGAGACTGACAATGTGGCTGTAAATAAACAAATTGTTAGAAAGAGAACAAGTGAGACTGTTTGGGATTGGGCAGGTCACCTCTGAAAATGCTGGATGCTCACCCAGAAAGATTTATAAAAAGCTAGCTATGCATAGAGCGAAGGAAGAACATTAGTATATGGGAAGCAGGATTTGCAAAGACTCCGGTGTAGGCAGAGGCCATGAGATGAAAAAAGACTTGTGTGGCTGGGGTACAATGCCTAGGAGGAAAACCAGGAAGATGTAGCAGTGAGCTGAAGCCTGAGGTTTAGTCTCCATGTGCTAGGTCACTTATTTCATGATGGAATGCCAATATCCTATTTTTTGAGTTCAGTGCCTCTTCGATGTGGAAAATAAATTACATGATGCCATGGGTAGTAAGGAGAGTATCATTTGGAGACTTTTGTAGTAATATGGGTGAGAGACTATGGTACCTTCAAATAGGCTAGTGGCATTGACTGTAGAAAAAGGACATTAAAACCAGGGAGATGAAATGATGGATTAGAAATGGGAGGAGAGACCAAGGATGATTTTCAGGTTTCTGGGCTGACAGCTTGGGTAGGTAGAAATACCATTTATCATGACGAAGAAAGCTGAATGAAGAACAGAGGATTGTGGAGGGACACAGTAGGACAGAAAATTCTGTTGTAGCTAGACTACCTTAGGTATCTTTGCTGTATTTGTGAGTGTATTTTTTTTAGATAAGGTCTTACTATATATGTAACTCAAGCTTGCCTGAATTTATGATCCTAATGCCTCAGCCCCTTGAGTGCTAGGATTATAGATGTTCATCATAAGCGGAAATGTTTAATTAGCAGTTTAATATAGAAATTGGTGCTCCAAGGACAAATGTATGCAGTAACATAAATACGGGGTTCATTGGCTCATAAACAATATTTAAAGCCACGGAAATCAGGCAAAGTCACTGAGAAATTAGCTGGTTTGATGGCTGTTACCATTAGGCCTGTGGTAACTAGTGTGATTAAACCTTGGGAGTTTAGAGAATTCAGTTTTAGCAATTGTATAAATGAATGAACTGCCCTTAACTCCACAGATGATCTGGTTTTTCTCATTCTGCATTTGTTGAAATACTTCATCTTGTGGAGAAGAGAGACAATACCTGTGTCCGCAGATGCTCCCTGGATCTCTGGCCCTAAGATCTTTGGTCTCTATTTTCAGTGAGCCAAGGGCCATATATGTTTTCTGCAACCTTCAGAACAGACCATGAAGTTGAAGGAACTTGAGAGGCCAGCCGTCCAAACATGGAGCCCAGCCAGCCAGTACCCTGTGTATCTGGCCACAGGTATGATGATAATTTGGATTAGGAGCTGCTGGAAGTTGTATGTCAAAGGAGAACTTAGTATCTAGGCCACTTTAATGAACAGGAGAGGAAGCTGTAGGGTTGTCAGGTGGGGTCCCTGGTAACCACGTTGGACTGTGGCTTACGGATGACCTCTCATGCTTTCCTTGGGGTTAGCTCTTGAGGAAGGCTATCCTAACTCTCCTGTTGTTTGCTTTCTACTCCCTGCCGTATTCACGAACTAAATCCATGCATATATTGTTCATTTGCTGCCTCTTCCTTTCTTTTCTTGTGACTAGGAACATCTGCCCAGCAACTAGATGCTTCGTTTAGCACAAATGCCACACTGGAAATATTTGAGGTTGATTTCAGGGACTCTTCTCTGGACTTGAAACACAAAGGAATTCTTTCTGTCTCAAGCAGGTACTATGATGGGACTGTGAGTGGGTTTTCAGGTCAGACCCTGATGAATATACTAATAGAGGTCCTGGGGGTGGTGTATACAACTCAGGGATCACAGTGCGATAAGTCTGGGGAATAGGAGTTCTGTTAAGTCTCAGAGGAGCTAATTCTGTGCAAAAGGATTTGAAAACCAACCATTTTCACCTTACCAGTCAGCAGTAGCAACAGCAGTACCAGGCAGGATGCAGGTAATAGAGCTGCCCTGCACAAGCCAGGACATGCGCACCAGGTCTCTCTTTGAACCCAGGGCTATTGACTCCTTCCTCCATTGGCTTTTGTTCAAACATCAATGTTACACAATGTCACACTCTTCTGCCAACAAGGAGGAGAGTGAGCGAGTGATCTCTCCTCATGGCTCGTGTGGGTGCTGGTTGGGTACTCAGAGTTTCCCTGGCTATGGCCAGCTGGGTGCTCATGGATTTCTTGGGTATATTGTGTAACGGCAATGAAAGGGCGATCATTCACCCTTTATTGGCAGGAATGTCTACAAGAAGTCCTTGTAGAGCTCAGTATGCAAGGCAGTATCATTGGGACCTTGTATGTTTTACTCATTCCTCAGAATAAGCCTAAATTATGAATTCCATTATTTCCATTTTACATGGGTAATGGAAGCCCCAAGAAGCTGGGCTTGGCACTGAAGTATGTTCCTATCTGATGCTAAGTCTGCTTCCTTCTATTGTTTCACTGCTTTTGTTTTCTAGACAAGGTCTTGTTAAGACTGGCTTTGAACTCACAATCTTCTAAACTCAACCTCCTGGGTAGCTAGTGTTACAGGTGTGTGGCATTGTACCTGGCTCTCCACTGCCTTTTTAAGGGTTTTGTGAAGATTGTGCTTGTAGTCTGATATAATAGTCTGTAAGTTTTTATACCATCAGAAAAAAATGGGAATATTCATTATAGTCTACTTCATATTTAATATAAGTAATATACATATATTACCATACTACTGATTATATATATATATATATATATATATATATATATATATATATATATATATATATATATAGACTAAGTATGTCTTTTTCTTATAGCCCAGTAAATTTTCTTGCCTACTCTAATTTAGAGATTTCTGGTCTTGAAGGCAACCTTCCATCTGATTACTGATGGGCCCCTATTCTTTCTTTGCTTCTGCTGTCATAGAAAGCACAGTTGTGTTGGGTTGTGCCTAGCTGTGATGCTAATTAAACTGTGTCATTTTAGAAAGTTACATTGATTGCCTTGAATTTTCTCACTTAATTTTGAAGAAGAGGTCATACAAGATGATGCTAAGAACCTACTGAGACATGCATCCAGATCTTACACGCAATCTCTCCCAACTTTCTCAGAGGAAGTTTTCCTTTCCCTTTTATCCCTTAAAACTTCCTGGGGGTTGTCAGGGTGGCTCATCAGGAAAATATGCTTGCTGCAAAAACCTGGCAACTGGAGTTCAGTCCCCAGAACATCATGAAGGACTCCCACCATGCTGGTGGAAGGAGAGAACCAAGTCCTTAGAGTTGCCCTCTGACTTCCACATGAGTGCTGTAGCACATGTATCACACATATGCCATGCACAAACACAATATTAATAATACAAATTAAAAAAAACCCTCTGTGGTGGTTTGAATGAAAATGGCCCCATAAGCTCATAGGGAGTGGCACTATTAGGCAGTGTAGCCTTGTTGGAGGAGGTGTGACCTTGTTGGAGGAAATGTGTCACTGGGGGTGGGCTTTGAGGTTTCAAATGGTCAAGCCAGGCCCAGTGTCACTCTCTCTTCCTGCTGCCTGCTGATCCAGTTGTAGGACTCTCAGCTACCTCTCCAGCTTCATGTTTTCCTGTGGGCCACCATGCTACCCACCATGATGATAATGAACTAAACCTCTGAACTATAAGCCAGCCCCAGTTAAATGTTTTCTTTATAAGAGTTGCCAGGGTCATGGCATCTCTCCACAGCAATACAATACTGACTAAGACACACCCGATTCTTTCTCTTATACCTTTTCCTATTAGCAAGACATATGCTTCCAAAATCTCTCTTCCTCTGCCTGCTTTTTTTTCTTCACACCCCCAGTCAGATTGGGCCCTGAAACTGCCCCCTTTTTCCCTCAATTTATGATGCCTCTGAGAAATATTCCCTATTTAGAAACATCTGATGGAAAGCAATGTTCTGAAGTACCTATGAAGGTATCAATAAGGGCCAGCTTAAGCTGTAGATAGATTGAAGAGACATCATGGGCAAAAGTTGTGGAATATTACTTTAACTATGTAAAGATGGGTTTCATTTGTTTTACTCTGCCTGCCTAAGGCACCCAATTGGTCTAATAAAAAGCTGAATAACCAAGAGCTATGCAGGAAGAGGGATAGACAGGGCTCGTGGGCAGAGAGAATAAGTAAGAGGAGGAATCTAGGAGAGAGACACACAGAGTACGACATACAGAATGAAAGAAAGGTAAAAAGCCCCAAGGCAAAACATAGATGAAGAGAAACAGGCTAAATTAAGTTAAAGAAAAAAAAGCTAGCCAGAAACAAGCATAAGCTAAGGCCGAGCATTCATAACTAATAAGAAATCTCAGTGTCATGATTTGGGAGCTGGTTGGTGGCCCAAAAGAAAGCCTTCTATAGGTAAAGGCCGCCTGGTGCAAGCAGGGTCAGTGCAGATCAGCATGTGCACTGAAGAAGCCATGTGTGGTTGTTATACAAATATCAACATGGAAGAAGGGTTTGGGGGAGAATCTTCTTGGGCTATGTCAGAATGAGGTTGGAGGTCAATGTGTGACCTGCTGTTTACATTGAGACTCCAGATCTCTGAATATCTGCAGAATCTGACCCCGTCCTGTTAACAACATAGGGGAAAGTGGGTGGTTTATCTGCTCTGAACCTTTATCTCAGTTCTCTGGATACTTGGAGAACAAGGTTTAAAGTGAGAAATCCATGGAGTCTGATCAAAGGGCAAAGGGATTTATTAAGAAAGGAAAACTCACAAGACAGAACAGAGGCATTGTCGAAGGGTCCTGGAAAGGTGAGGCACGGTCCCACGCTGTGTTTCCATCTGAGACTGTCCCATGAGGGAGTGAAGAGAGCGGCCTACAGTGTGTCTCAAGTCTTAAGAGTAGCCCCGAGCCATGCCCCAGGGGCAGGCACTTAGGGCAGTTACCTGCTACATCTTTGGGGTGGTGCTTCAAGGTCGTAGACAGAACAGCTATCCACTACAAAGGTTGGCTCCTCGTTGGGTGCTAAGGGACAATGAACACTAAGCTGGAAAGAAAGTCATTCTGTGTGTCTCTCTTAGTGGTTCTGTGCTCAAGACCCCCCTTCTTAGCTGCATCAAAATCATATGGTAGAGAGAGTGTGGCCTTTATTGTTTCATAAACCCAGGTTCAAACCTCAGTTCTGCTGTTTATTGTCTTCTTGGGCATAGAATCCAACTTTTCTGACTATTTTCTCCACTATTAATTCAGGACATAAAGTAGAAATAGTAATGCCTGTGCCTCTCAGGCATTCAGAAGAGTGTGTTGCCTCTCCAGTGGCCCCGTCCATCCCTCTGCCATTCTCCAGCGAGGGCCTGCTTTCTCCATTCTGCCTCTTAAAGAGACTGGATTCTCCTGGCTCATTTGCTCCGGATATGGACAAACTCTTTTTCACTTCAGTTAACTGTTATGAAGTTGGGATTTTTCAAAAGGAACTCAATAAAATGAGAGCAAAATCTAAAATGAAGACATGAATCAAACCATGTTTGGGAGAGTTTCTGCAGCAGGTGTTCGTAATCATGAGGTGCTAAGTGCTGCTCTCAGATCAGCTTAGCTGGTCCAGCCTCTTGATCATGAGGCTTCAGCTCATTCTCATCCTCATCCCTTTTGTTTCCACCGGAAACAGCTGTGATCTGATTGCTAGGGCTGTGTCTGTCTGTGAATGTCAGTGTTCCCTCTTCTACCCTGATTTGCTGTGCATTGATTCTCAGCCCTGGCTGCTTCTCTGAATCACTTTAGAGCATCTGTTCAAATGTAGATTCCGGTGGCCTGTCTCTTCTCTGGACCTTCTGTTTCCTGGCCTCTTGTAGGAATAGTGAACTGCGTGGTCTTCAGCTGTAGCTCATCGTTATCCTAGGAACACCTTCATCAGAGAATTCCATGCGTTCTCATGTGACAACATGACACCCTCTTGAGTCCGTATGGGCTCGTTCTTCGGGGATTGGTGCCACTTTAGAAAACTTCTCCCCGTCTGCTGGTCACCACAGAACCACTTACGTTGTGTCGCTTTCCCGTTCTTCAGACGTGGGCCCAGCCTGGACAAGTGCTCAGCTTCATGCTCTTGCCAAGTTGGCTGTGCTCAAATGCCAGGTGAAGAGTTCTTTCTCTGTCAATTCTTGTTCACCCAGTTCCCTTGATGACTCCTCTCAGGGTGTGGAAATGTTTCATTGCTCTTAGGGATCGAGTGACATTTGATGTGAAATCTTCTCTCATGGCTAGCCACAGTGAGAGTGAGAGACAGGACCTCCCCCCCCCCCCAACACATACACACCCTCAGGCCTTCCAGTTTTCAAATATTTTTCCGTGGGGCTTTGCATAAGACCTTAACTTTTTTTCTAGGAGACCCAGGGTTTGAATTTTTCTTTTATTCAAAACTCTGGCACTGTTTTTTTGTTTGTTGTTTTGTTTTGTTTTGTTTATACATATCCTCAGAAAGATAGCAAAGAGCTTCCCACTTGGGGTATTTAGTATTTTGTGCCTCTGTGTCTCAAAGCTGGCCCATGACAGTTACATGTTCGTTCCAGTGGGCCAGCCACGAGGGAAAGACAGGATGAAGGGAGACCCTAAGGTTTTCTCACTTCCAGTTTGAGATGGGACAACAGTTGTTGTTCTAGGGAGCCTGATTCTAGTTTGTCCAGGGTAGGCTCTGGATGAGATGCTCTCTAAACCTTGACTCACTTAGCTGTGTGAAGATGGATTGATATTGTGGCTTTGCATACAGAAGCTTGTAACTTCTCCAAGCTCACCTTCCATAACTTGAAATTGGTATAATGGAGCTTCTTCATAGAACTGCAAAACGTTAAACTAGTGAGCTCTTGTAAAGCACTTAAAATACTGTCTATTCTATAACAAGTCATCAGTAAAGGAAGTTGACTTTTTTTTTTTTGAGTCAGGGTTTTATGTAGCCCAGGCTGGCCTTGAACTTGCTTATATAAGATGAGGATGATCTTGAATTCCTGATCCTCCTGCCTGTAATTCCCAAATATACACCTGGCCAGGTTGTATTCTTTTACTATTTGAGCTGTCTATGCAGACACCATGACAACTACTTCAAATAGAGTACATCACTTGGTCCTCACAGCTCACAATGTGAACTTAAAAACAGGCTGGGCATGGTGGCACACACCTTTGACCCCAGCACTCGGGAGGCAGAGACAGGTGGATCTCTGTGAGTTCTAGGCCAGCCTGGTCTACACAGTAAGTGCCAGAATAGCCAGGGCTATACAGTAGAGAAACCCTGTCTCAAAACACCAAACCAACCAACCAAACAAACAACAGCAACAAAATAAACAGAATACTCCCATATTACCCAGGCAGTAGCTTTCTGGATTCTAGTTTAACATAGACTATATTTTTTCTAAAGAAAGGGCAAGTCCAGGCAAAGGAGACTTCCCTTCTGGGTCTGGAGAACAAGGAAAATAGACAAGCAGATACAGACTTGGGCTGGGAAGCCTGCATGATAGTAGATACTGGCAAAGATGCCTGCCCTCTGTATACTGTGATGTAACTAAGTTCTTTTCCTTTGTAGGTTTCACAAGCTAATCTGGGGAAGCTTTGGCAATGGGCTTCTGGAAAACTCTGGGGTTATTGCTGGTGGTGGAGACAATGGCATGCTTACTTTGTACAATGTGACCCACATCCTTTCTTCAGGAAAGGAGCCCCTGATTGCCCAGAGACAGAAACACACAGGGGCCGTCAGGGCCCTGGACTTTAATCCTTTCCAGGTACTGTGTCTCAGCTGATCTGATGGAGGCACGGCACGGCGTTCTGAATGGGAGTGTTCTCTTGTGGCCTCCAGGCTGTAGCTCTGAACCTTTCCAGGCTGCGAGGGGGAGGCTCTGGGTTTCCCAAATGTGGCTCTCCTCCCTCTCTCTTTCTGATGGGAGGGGGTCTTTAGAAATATCTTTTATATTTATATTTATGTTCACACAGCGCAATCTCCTGGCTTCAGGAGCCAGTGATTCTGAAATCTTCATTTGGGATTTGAACAACCTGAGTGTTCCAATGACCCCTGGATCCAAGTCACAGGTGAGGAGGCTCCCTCCAGCCTGGGGCTGCCATTTAGTGTGTGCAGCTGGTTTTCCCAGGTAAAGTTTTGAATTCTGGAGCTGGCAGAGTACCAGAGATTTCAGGCTTTACCACTGGAGGGCAATAAAACTCCACAGACTGACACTCTACTAGCCACCCAAGAGTCAGGAGAGAGGGGATGCCTAGTACTTGGTTCATGGTGGTTATTAGCTGTTCAAAGAATTTCTGGAAGGAAGTGAAGGGCAGGGGGATCAAAAGACACCAAGAAAGGCAAGGAGTGATATTTATCACAGTTGAGGGGACAGGGCTGGGTAGGTCCTGTGCTCAGTAGGGAAGGAGCCAGAGTGGAACCCTGGGTACATCACCATCCTTTTTGTGGGGGGAAGAGCGGCCTCATCTCTGTGTGGCTCTTGGAGTACCTCTGGGTATGGCTCTCTGTCAGTCTGTAGCTTGGCTTATTCTTTTACTTTTCCCTGTCTTGTGCTTCATTATGAAATAATTGTGAGTCGGCTAGCACTCAGTACCCCAGAAGTTACGCTAGTTCTCTCTCTGCTTCCCTTTTCTGGGGCTCTTCATATCTGTTTCCTCTCTCAGATTTCTCCCCCTCTCCTTCTCTGTTCTAGAGAGGGGGGTTATTTTTCAATCTTGACTCTATACTTTTAAGAGAACTCAGTTGTAGTGCTAAACCCAGGTATACCAGCTGTTACCTCCCACTTCCATACCAATATCTTTTTTTAAAAAATAAATTTATTTATTTTACATCCCATCCGCAGTTTCCCCTCCCTCCTCACCTCCTAGTACCTCCTCCCACCCCACTCTCTGTTCCTATCTCTCCTCACCTGCCACCGCCACCAATTCACTTCTCCATTTCTGTTTAGGAAAGGGCAGGTCTCCCATGAGTATCAATAAAACATGGCATATCAAGTTGCAGTGAGACTAAGCACCTCCCCATGTAGTAAGGCTAGGCAAGGGGACCCAGCATGTAGAAGATTGCAAATAGATCCTTATCTATCACCTACCCAAAACGCAAGTTCAAGTGATCAAATCCAGATACACTGAACCTGATAGAAGAAAAAGTGGGAAATAACTTCAAACACATTAGCACAGGAGACCACTTCCTGAACAGAACACCAATAGCACAGGCACTAAGAGCGACAATTAATAAATGGGACCTCATGAAATTGAAAAGTTTCTGTAAGACGAAGAAAGGATAGTATCACTAGAACAAAATGGCAGCCTACAGAATGGGGAAAGAGTACTGTACCAATATCTTAAAGCATCTTTCTGGGAAAATGTACCTCAGCTCTGAGCCTATCTTAGTGGGAGGAACCTCTTGCCTCCTTTGGGCTTGGTGTGGGCTGTAGAGAGGAGTAGAATGGTAGACGTCACTTAATCAGGTTATGACAGTTGTCGTTTTTACTGTCTTACTCCAGACACCCCCAGAAGACATCAGAGCACTGTCTTGGAACCGCCAAGTCCAGCACATCCTGTCTTCTGCTCACCCCAGTGGCAAGGCAGTTGTGTGGGATCTCAGGAAGAATGAGCCCATCATCAAAGTCAGTGACCACAGCAGCAGGGTGAGTAGTAGGCCAGAACACAGGCCTGAACTCTGGCTTCTCTCTGTCAGACAGTTGGAGCTGTTCTTGCCCAAGTCAGGGATCCAAGTGTTGGGAGTGAGGATTCAGCCCCATGGCAGAGATCCTATTAGAGTGAATGCTTGGGAAGCTAACCAGCTGATCTAGATTCTTGTAGTGTGCCTTGCTTGCTCGTAGTCATTACTTATCCCCTGATGGCTGGGTTGTTCCCAGCCAGATAGAAGAGGCCGAAGGTAGCCTCGGAGTAGTCTGATTCCAACTGGGCAGAAGTTGGGATAGTCTGAGAAGTCAGGTTCTACCACCCATGAGGATCTCCTTTGTCCACAGATGAACTGCTCAGGCCTGGCTTGGCACCCAGACATAGCCACCCAGTTAGTGTTGTGCTCAGAAGATGATCGGCTTCCGGTGATCCAGCTGTGGGACCTGCGCTTTGCTTCCTCACCCCTGATGGTGTTGGAGAACCACAGCAGGTAGCATCTCAAACCCATCCACACACTCGGCCTCATTTCAGCTGCTAATATCTTCCATGTCTTCCAAGCCATTGCAGAGAGCACAGCCAATACTAGCTTTCTCTCTAAGAGGAATTCTTTTGGAGCCTGGACCTATGGAGAAGAGCCTGGAATTCATATTCTTCCAGGGATGGGGTCATGAGAAACATTAGAGCAAATTAACCCTTGTGTTAGTTTCTATCACTAACTACCTGAAGTAATTAACTTGTAAAGAAAAAGCTTTGTTCTCTGTTCATGATTGACTAGTATCCTTACTTTGGGGACTGGGATGTGGTAGCAAATTTTATCAGGAGTGTGTAGGGGGCAAAGCCATTCATCTCATGGCCAGGGAGCAAAAGAGATCTAGGAAGAGAGCATCTTCTTCAGAGCCTTCACTGCTCTATCTGTCCTGTCATTGGGAGGCCTCTCTACCTCCCAAGAGCCCCTCTGAGGATCAGACTTTAACACATAGACTTTTGGGAGATGCTTGACATCTGAAGTACTGGGATTGAAGGCATCTGCTACCATGCCCACCCTTAGTTAACATCTAAGCTATAAACTATGTAGTGGTTCATGCCTCTAATCCTAGCACTCAGGAGGATTGCTGGGCATTCAAGGCCAGCCTGGGCTACAAAATGAGGAGGAATCAAAGCCTGAGCACAGATGAGATCCTGTCTCATAAAACAAACAAAACCCAAAGTATAGCAATCTCCTTGGGAGAGTCTCCTAGGTCCTGCTCTGAGAACAGTATTCTTTTCTCTGAGTGGGGAGCCTCCTGCAAGACATCTTAATAAGCAGCTTGACTCCTATCTGTTCAGGAAGACCTGCCTCTGAAACTGTAGTTCTTGGGCCCACAGCAGAGGACACAATGGGGCCAAGGGGTGCCTTTATTCCTCCTTTAGCGCTCTCTCTCTCTCTCTCTCTCTCTCTCTCTCTCTCTCTCTCTCTGTGCGCGTGTGTGCGCATGCGCTCATGCTCTCTCAGGCATATATGCATGTGTACATGTAGTGTGCACGTATGTGTACAGACCAGTGGTCAACCTCAGTAGATATCTACCTGTTTTTTTGAGACAGGGTCTCTCACTGAGTCTTAAGCTCTCTAATTGGGCAAGGTCAGTTGGCAGTGAACCCCAGGAATCCTCCTGATTCTGACTGCCCAGTGCTGGGATTACATGCACTACTTTGCCGGGCTTGGTTCCATGGACACCAGGGATCAATCTCAAGTCCTCACACCTTCATCTGACAGATACTCACTTTTCACATCATTGTTTTCTTCTTTGAAAATAAAAGTTAGATCATCTGTTTTTTTGGGTTTTTTTTTTTCTTTCAGTTTTTCGAGACAGGGTTTCTCTGTGTAGCTTTGCGCCTTTCCTGGAACTCACTTGGTAGTCCAGGCTGGCCTCGAACTCACAGAGATCCGCCTGGCTCTGCCTCCCGAGTACTGGGATTAAAGGTGTGCGCCACCACCGCCCGGCATATCATCTGTTTTGAAGAGCTGAGTCTTATCTAAGATGTATGAGGCACCCACTCAGAGCTGGCATTCAACAAACATCGGCTCTCATTTTTAGGGGGATCTTGTCAATGTCATGGAGCCAGGCTGATGCTGAACTACTGCTTAGCAGTGCCAAAGACAGCCAGATCTTTTGTTGGAACCTGGCAAGCGGTGAGGTAGGCTGGTCCTTCTGCGGGCACTGTGATGGAGGTGTGATAGCAGGGGGATCCCAGCTATGTGTTCTGAGTGGCCTAAGTCAGCCTTTCCTGGACTGTTCCTAATGGTTCTGCTCTCGCGGCAGGTGGTGTACAAGCTGCCCACACAGAACAGCTGGTGCTTCGATGTTCAGTGGTGCCCTCAGAACCCGCCTGTGTTCTCTGCTGTCTCCTCCGATGGCTGGATCAGTTTGTACTATGTGATGGGTAGGAGCTGGGAGGTCCAGCACACGAGGCAGGCTGACAAGGTTTGAAGGGCTTGGTAGAGAGTTCTGGAGGGAGGAGCTGTCTGTGTTTTAGGGAAGAAAGGACACATAGCTCGGGAAGAAATGGGAGCTATTGAGGAGAGGGAGACCAGGCTGTGGGTTTTAGAGGAATATATCTTGCATTAGTACCCAACTTCCTGGGAGGAAGTCAGTTTCTGCCACAATATGAGGGAAACCATCATCTTAACTCTTGTTATTCACTCTGATGCTCTATTTTGGGGTTGTTATCTCATAGTATGAGCTGACATAACTCCCTCTCTGCTGTATATATACTTTGTGTTACACTCCAGTGTAGACTTTAAATATAGTTTTCCAAGAGGCCCACACATCTGAGTCTCCCATTCACTCTCACTCTCATCCCCATATCCTAAACTGTGGGAGTCTCTGCTTCTAGATCAAACTGGGCATCACAAGGATTCATCCCCCAATTGAGATTGTAGGTAGAGTTCCTCGCTAAGTTCCTCTCAACGTTGGTGACACAGGTGTCCCTTCCCTCTAGATTTCCTCCTCTTTCAGTGAAGGGCAGCCTCTCCCACTGCTGCAGGCGCCTGAGCAGGCGGCCCCAGCGTCGTTAATCCCGCCCTTGAAGAAGGCCCCCAGGTGGATGAGAAGGCCAGCAGGCGTTTCGTTTGCTGTAAGTACTGGTCCGTGTCGTGCTTGTGTGCACTGCCTCTCAGGTGCCCAGCAAGGAGCCAAGTTGGTGTCTGTCTCACTCCGCCCCTCACGCAGATGGTTAATCTCGCTTCTCCCTTCACCGCCAACACTCTGCAACCTGACTGACCTGCCAATCCTGTCTAAAAGACATCTACTGCTTTAGACTTCCTGCTTATGACAAACAGCCTGAGACTGTCCCTGAGATTTCTGTAACTCTTACATGTCTGGACTGCTGGCAAGGAACACAAGGAAGGAAAGAAAAAAACAAGTCGATTTTACCCTGTTGTTCCTCTGCTCAAAAGTTTTGAGCTTCCGCTGCCTTGCAGGCTTAAGGCTGTCCATCCATGGGGCTCCATTTACCTTCCCAGTCTCTTCTTCTATCTCATTCTTAGGAGTCCCTTGTATTTCAGTTATCTTCTCTTCTATGCCCACTGAATCCCACAGTGGACTTTGAAGACTTCCTAATACCACTTTCTCCACGATACCTGTTCTTAATCTTAGTTAACAGCCTCCATTCTATAGAGATTTGTACTCCTGTAATTCTATAAATATAATATAATGTGATATAATATAATATAACATATATATCTGGAGACTCTGCTAAGTAACAGATTCTGTAAGGCTAGGAAGTGCCTTGTTGATTTTCATATCCCCAGAGCAGAGCTTTTAAACTCTAATGTGAATAAAGGTCACTTGCAGATCTTACTAAAACTCAGGTTCTAGTTTAATGGATCTGATATAGGGCTCAAGATTTCCAATTTTCCAGCAAGTCTCCAGATGGTATCTTTGCTTCTAGTTTGAGGACCAACAGTTTGAGTAGCAAGAAGGCTCTGAAGCACCCAACACGCTGCTTTAGATACTGGATTTGATCTAAAGAAAAGGAAAAGATGTGTAAGAGGAGATTACTGTGTTTAGAGGCAGCAGTTTTACGATGAAGGTATGACTTAGGAATGTCTTTATAAAAGAAGAGGAGTGGGCACTGGGGATGGAGCTCACTGGAGAGCGCTTGCTTAGCATGCCCATGGTCTTGGGTTTAAATGACTCATACCACCGCCATCAACAACAAAAATGGCAGGGGAAGTCAGGTCAAGAGTTCTTGTCATAGCTCTGTTCCTAATTAGTTAGATGACTCCGAAGAGTCATTTAACCCCTGGGACTTCAGCAACTTATTTGTAAGACAGAAGTAGCAGTGCCTGCCCAGCGTTCTGTAACATTGTCCAATAGTGTGCAAATTATAATAATTTAAATGGTTTTGTCGAGCACTAAGTTATGCGCTGAAGTTTGTTTCGTAAGTGATAGAATTGTGACTGGAAAATTCACTAAGCCAGTGAGATTTAGGAAGGAAAATAATGACTAGTTGGGGGTGGAGCGGTGTGTCAATCTTGGTAAAACACGGGAATACCTTGTGGGTTTCAAAACGGCTGATGCTACCCTCTCCCAGCTCCTGGTATCCTTGTCTGGGGTGTGGCCTGGTGACTGGAGAGCTTTCCAGGAGTTTCCCTGTGTGGCCAAGATGGAGAATGGTTGGAGGAAGGGTCTCTAAACCTCTGGTTTTGTGTCATCTGCTTGATGTAAAGTGTCAGGTTTGGCTGGCTGGAGGCCTCAGGTGAAGTGGTGTTGTAGGTAACGACCCAGAAGTGGGCAATGTGGAGCAGTCACATAAATGATCGAGAAGAAAGATGCTGGGCAGACATTTTTGGCCCTGACTTTTTGGGGGTTTTGTGCATGCCAGAGGAGTGTAAGTGTTCTCCTGTGGTCTGTCAAACCATCATACAGCGTGGGTAGCAGCAGGGGTGTGTGAGCAATAGGGCAGACTCTAAGCCCTGGATTGGAAGAGTGGAAAAAGACAAAGGCTAGCAAACACTTCTAGGATTGGAGGTGGGCTCGCAAAGGGTGTAGGAAGGAGAGTATCTGCGTCGGAGACATTGAACAAGGCACTGAACAGTACGCTTGGCTGTGGTGGTGTGTATAGCCTGGGAGAGCACCACTGTGTTTGCACTAGGTGCCTGAGAAGTGGTGGTACTAGGAGTGGGAAGTGGGAGAGAGTTCCATGTGGTGACATTTGAAGCTTGTGATAGTAAGATTGCTATTATAATAATTGCTATTATAATGAGGGCCCATTTGGCACTCAATTCCTGATCCTGTTCCATCCTAGCAACTTTCTGTTTGTTTCCCGTCTGTCTTGGTCACTGTTCTATTGCTGTGAACAGACACCACGACCAGGGCAACTCTTATAAAAGAAAGCATTTAATTGAGGGCTTGCTTACAGTTTCAGAGGTTTAGTTCATTATCATCAAGGTGGGGGAGCATGGTGGGATGCAGGCAGACATGGTAGCTGAGAGATCTACATCCAGATCTGTAGGCGGCAAGAAGAGAGAAAGCCACTGGGCCTGGCTTGGACCCTTGAAACCTCAAAGCCCACCCTCAGTGACACACTTCCTCCAACAAGGCCACACCTTCCAATCCTTCCCAAGTAGTGCCACTCCCTGATGACCAAGCATTCAAACATATGAGTTATTGGGGGATATTCTCATTCAAACCACCACGTTATCCAAGCCTTGTCCAACAGATAGCCTTCTCTGAAATCTTAACTTGGTGTTAGCTATCGGCTTGAAAGTATAATCTTTTCCTTTTTTTTTTTACATTTTCTCACCAGTTTGGGGGGAAGCTGGTTACCTTTGGCCTTCCCAGCATCCCTGTCCAACAGATGCCACAGCCTTGCCCCCGCCCTGTCTACCTCAGTCAAGTGGTCACAGAATCAGACATCCTGGCACGGTCGGCTGTGCTGCAGGAGGCCTTGGGATCCGGAAATCTCCTGAACTATTGTCAGAGCAAGATTCAGCAAGCTTCACTGCCATGTGAAAAGATGCTCTGGCAGTTCCTGGAGGTAGGAGCCTTGAAGGCTGGCTGCTCTTCCCTAAAGATCCAGACCTCAGCCCTTGGCAACTCCACGAGATGTAGCAAGCACACTGTGACCCATTCAAGAAGCATATCCCTGACTCGGTGTTTTTATGTTCTCTGGACACAGGGTCTTTATCCTTTACCTTCACCCTTTCTAAAGGCTCAAAGGCCACTTGAAAAGATGGCACAGGGCGGGGGTTACTGCTATTGTTGGTGTCCTGGGTATTTTACCAGTTAAGGCAAATGCTTTCATAGTATCATGCCAAAGGAAAGATTCACTGGAGGGATTCATGAACGTAAGGAGTTTTGGGGTTTGTTTGATGTAACTCGGGGCAGGTCCCTGTTGGGCCACTCCACGTCAGCACCAGGGATGTAGTCCTAGTCTTCACTCTGTCAAGTTCTAACATGGAGGAGTGTGTGCTTGTCGGCAGACAGAGAACTAGCTTGTGGCAGAGTACCTGCCTAGCATGCATGAGGCTTGGAACTACAGTGCTCTCTCTCTCTCTCTCTCTCTCTCTCTCTCTCTCTCTCTCTCTCTCTCTCTCTCTCACACACACACACACACACACACACACACACACACACACACACACACATTCACAGACACATTCACATATAAACACATACAAAAGCACATGTGCATACACTCACACACATGTGCACACACATAAAATAAATAAATAAATGTAAACTGGGATACTCAAAGCTGTCCATCATGATGGTTTCTGAAGATAGGTGTGGAGGGCCATTTCCAAGGAAAAGCATGGGAGGAGAAGGAAGGCCAGAGATTGTCAGAAAGATTATAGTCAGAATCCATTGTTCAGTGTAGAAGAACAGAGGCCCTTGGTGTCTGGACTCTGAGTGGGAAGCTGACTTTGTCCCTGTGCATCGTCCAACAGTGCCTTCTCAGGGCCACTGTGGGTTCCACCTGGCATCAGTCTCCTCAGAGGGTTTGGAGACCAGGAGCACAGCTTATCACAGGGTAGTGTCAGTGGCACTGTCCTGTGGTAAAGTCTTTCCAGTACTTCATGCATCAATTCAGAGTTCTCCTTAGCTCCCCACACAGCTCAGACACAAGGAGATGACCCAGGTGGACACAGGCAGATGTATAAGGTGTCCTGACTTAGAACTGCTCAGGCAGAAAGGCCAACAGCCAGTTCAGAGTCCGCAGAGGGATGTGTCCATTAACCAGAGTCCATCAAGCTAAAATAAAAAAATAAATAAATAAAATAAAAAAACAAATTAAAAAAAAACAAAACCCTGACATGGTATCCATGTCAACCGATACATGGTTTGCATAGTTCAGGCCACATGCAATAACCAATCAGTTACAACAGCCTCCAAACAGCTGATGCTTTACTCTCATCGGGTTGCCAGGGTAACTGAGTTAGGAAGTCAACGGAAGGGACAGTTCTCGTGCAGAAGTGGCAAAGGGTTGTGATAATACTGTCCACAGCCCAGCAAAAACCAGATCTGAGGAAAAAAGATAAGAGGGAGCACCATTGTTGTGGGGGTACTTTTGATGGCATGTGGAACTGTATTTGAGGGTACACTCATATGGATGTCCATTGTGGTACAGGAGAAGGGTCATTCACATTCACGTAACGGAAATGTTTCTGCGTTTTCCGGTTCCTTAGGTGACCTTAGAGCATGACTCTAGGCTGCAGTTCCTCAGGCTGTTAGGGTTCAGCAAAGAGGAGCTCCTGAAGAAGGTAAGCTTTTCACGTCTGAAACACGCTTGCCATGGAGAGCAAGAGTCCTGCTGGAGGAAACTGCCCCAGGTCACCTGGCCATAATTTACCACAGATGTGTATTTTATCCCCTGGAATTAGGACTTCTCCAGAAAAGTGGGTGAAGGATCTTGGAGAGTATAGGTGTGGTGCATGGGGGCGGGGACGTAAGACTTGGGGGAGCCTGCACTGGAAGAGTGGTATTCATAAGGCTCTCCCCACAGGTGGACACATGCTTGAAGAATGACTTGAAGCTAGGGGGAAGCCCTCGGCTTGAGGCAGTTGACCTCAAAAGTGAGAGACCACACCCCTTTTGCCACCAGGTATGGTAGGAGGCCAGGCCACCTGACTTGTTAGGGAACGTTCTCCCCACTGGCCCCTTCACCTGTCCTCGGTAGACTTCTAGAGGAGTTGCTGCTCTCTTGGAGCCAGAGTGGGACACGGAGTCCACAGGGCACTTCCCAAAGCCACCTGCGCATTCTTTCATTTTGTGAGCTTGGGCCCAAACAGTAGAGCTTTGTTTCAGTGCATGTGCTCTCTTTTCTGGTTTTGGTTCCTACGCAGTCACATCTGCCCTTCTGTGGACAGGCCTCCAAACACACCACCGAGGAAGCCTCTGCATCCTCGGCCTTCTTTGATGAGCTGGTTCCTCAGAACATGACTCCATGGGAGATCCCCACCACAGAAGGTACCTGGCCCCGGGGAAGCAGGTGACCCAGAGTTTTTGGTTTTAAGAGTCCCTATTGTCTCATGCCTCCCACCTAAAATCTCAACTGTGGGTGGGCCTTTTAGTGCTCTCTCTAGTCAGAGTCTAAAATGGGTGCTGCCTATGGATGGCCTCTACTACAGTCCTTTTTCTATCCCTTCATCTTCTGGTTAAAAGGACTGTGACCTTGCCCATGCTGAGCAAGCACACATCATGCCCGAGATCCTGCACACAAGGCCCTCTCTCTTTGAGTCCTATTTTAGAAAGTTACAGTTGGACCACGGCACCCCGGGACACTGCATTTTGTTGCCCAGAAATGAAACGTGGGAGTTTTGTGGAACCAGGCAGGCTGAATTAGAGACAGAGTTTGCAGACAGGCCTCCAAGCACACCCTGGAGGAAGCCTTCACATCCTCAGCCTTCTTTGAAAAGTTGGAACCAAAGGGAGAAAGTGATGTGTGTCTTAGGGACAGAAGTGAACGTATGAGGGCTGGCTGATGGGGTGGGGGTGCCCCTGTGTGCAGACACTGATGGACTCCTGAGCCAGGCCCTGCTGCTTGGGGAGCTGCGGCCTGCTGTGGAGCTGTGTATGAAGGAAGAGCGCTTTGCTGATGCCATCATCCTGGCTCAGGCTGGGGGTGCAGAGCTGCTGAAGTGGACACAAGAACATTACTTGGCCAAGAGGAGAACCAAAATCTCTTCGGTACTGCCCATCACGCAGGAGAAGAAGGGAGGGGGGATTACCTGGGTCTGGACAAGTGGAGGCCCACGCCTTGGGACTGGTGTTCGGAACCCGCCTGTGTCCCTACTCTAAGGACCTCTACTTCATGGCTAGCCCTGTTGAGTGTTCTGACATGAGTGGCTTTATTGGAACCTCCCTGTGTGTGACACCGACTGACTGTGCTGGATGGAAGGCTGAGGGTCTCTTTCCCTTTCTGCCCAGTACAGCTTCTAGCCTGTGTTGTAAAGAAGAATTGGAAAGACGTAGTATGTGCCTGTAGCCTGAAGAACTGGAGAGAGGCACTGGCTTTGCTGCTGACATATTCAGGGCCAGAGAAGTTCCCTGAGCTCTGTGGTAGGTATGACTCCAGCACAAGTCAACAGACTTATACAAGGAGGACACAAAGAGTCAGCCTGGACTCTGGGAGGCAGGGCTCAGCCAGGAGGCAGGGACGGTAGCGGCTCGTTTCCTGGAGGCGTCGCACATGTTCTCTTATTCCTCTTGTCACATCTTGTGGCAAGTTCTTTGCCTTTCTCTAGAGAGCAAGGTTAGTCTGAGTTAGCTTTTCTTTAAAAGAGTTCTTTTTTATCTTTTATTATGTGTATGAGTATTTTGCTTGCATGTATATGAGTGAATGTGCCATGTGAATGCCTGGTCCCCGGGGAAGGCAGAAGTAGACAGATTCCCTGGAAGTGGAGAGCTGTGAGCTGCTGTGTGGGCTCTGGAAATTGAACCTTCACCTCCAGAAGAGCAGTGTGTGCTCTTCACCATGGAGCCGTTGTACACTCTTGTGTCAGAGCTCACACTAGTCCACTTAGTGTGAAGGAAGAGCAGCACAGGGAAGTTGTGCTGTCAATCAAATCTGCATCTCTCCACAGACATGCTGGGAACTCGAATGGAGCAGGAGGGAGGCAGGGCACTCACTTCTGAAGCCAGACTCTGCTATGTGTGCTCAGGAAGTGTGGAGCGGCTGGTGGAAAGCTGGGCAAAATGCCAGCAAGCCTCGTGCCCCGTGGCTCTGCAGGTACCTCTTCCCTGCAGAGCTCTGGCCACTCGGGGCGGTTAGGAGAGAGTAGTGGTCGGGATATGCAGGTAAGAGAAGTGAGTCACATGCAGATAAGAGAGAAGTAAACTAGAGCCTAGTGTTAGGGAAGAGCAGAGAGCCCTCAGTGTCTGATGCCTTCTCCCAAGGATGAAATAATCACCTTATTCCCTCAGGATGCGAGCTTGGGTATGAGCTTTCATAAAATTTTCCCATCCAAGGATTCATCATACAAGTCAATTTCATATTTGACTAATAGTTTCTGTGAAACATGCTAGGGATCTAAACTCTATCAGGTGCTCTGTGGGCAAGCAGAGAAGGTGAAGTCACAGACGTGTGAGGAGACCGGGTCTCGTGAAACGTTAGGTACAGCAGAGTCTGGTTGATGACATATACTAGCAGGAAGGGACAGAAAGTACCGAGAGGAGACAGAGATGCATAAGAACCCAAGGCCTGGATGCAGCCCATTGATCCCAGTCTTTACAGCCTAGGAGCGAGGCCTCCTCCATCATGTCTCTGGACTGTCTGTTGCCTTCACCATGGTGTGTCCAGGTGCCCTCCTTTCCATGGTATGGTGTTCCTGGGTGAGCCACCTGGACACAGAAGATATGCTTGGAAGAGGTTGATCATCTTCATCCTTGTCCCTACAGGACCTGATGGAGAAGGTGATGGTCCTTAGCAGGAGCTTGGAACTACTGCAGGGTTCTGACAAGATGAGCCCAGGTCCTGCCACCGTCTACAGGCTCACCCAGTACGCCAATCTCCTGGCAGCCCAGGGCAGCCTGGCCATTGCCATGAGCTTCCTACCCAGTGACTGCATCCAGGTGAGGGTGGCCATGATAAAGGCCACATCATCTTATTCCTTGATCTGACACTGGGCATATCCATGTTTTAGGCACTATGCTAATGCTGTAGTGCCTGGGAGAAATAAGATCCCTTAGGCAGCTCCCAGTCTGTTGGGAGAGACCGTATCAGTAATTTCCAGTGTCGTAACAGAGGGTTGCACTAAGCACGTCAGGGAAGAGGCTGTTTTTTCTGGAGAAGTGAAGGAAGCCTTTCCAGTGCTTAAAACAGTTGGACTGGACCTTCAAAGAGAAGGGCATGTAGGGCACTCCCGGCGGGGAGAACAGCCGGGGGGGGGGGGGGCACATGCAAGTGTTTGGCAGGGATTAGAGAACTGTGGGTCTCTTCAGGTTACTGAAGAATATAGAGAGTAATCCAAAGCTTGTTGAATGTGGCCAGGTTTGTAAGATGTTTGCCTGTTCTAGTTTCCTAACAGCTCTTCCATATTACAACTTTAGCCAGCAGTTCAGCAGCTGAGAGATCGGCTTTTTCACGCCCAAGGTTCTGCCGTCTTGGGCCAACAGGCTCCCCCTTTTCCTTTTCCCCGGGTTGCTGTAGGAACTGCCCTCCACCCCAAAGAGAAGTTATCCTACGGAATGGGATCCCAGCCTTCTGACCAGGTGAGAGCTTGTCCGTTCATTCATTTATTCATCCATTCAAACGCATTTATGGACCAGCCACGGTTGTAGATACCTGGAATATTTTAGTGAACAAAACCAGATAGAGCCGGGCGGTGGTGGTGCACGCCTTTAATCCCAGCACTCGGAAGGCAGAGCCAGGCGGATCTCTGTGAGTTCGAGGCCAGCCTGGACTACCAAGTGAGTTCCAGGAAAGGCGCAAAGCTACACAGAGAAACTCTGTCTCGAACCCCCCCCCCAAAAAAAAAAAACCAGATAGAAATTCCTAGCTTCATAGAGCCATACTAGATTCAGTTATTTTTTAATAACTGTTTATTGAAAAACACTAGAATCTTAAAACATAAGGGACACAAATATAATCTTTGCCCTCAAGTAGTTCATCTAGTGGAAAGATAAGTTTGTCTTAGTTAGGGTTTCTATTGCTGTGAAGAGACACTATGATCACGGCAACTCTTAAAAAGGAAAACATTTCATTGTGGAGGCTTACAGTTCCAGAGGTTCAGTTCATTATCACTGTGGTGGGACATGGCAGCATGCAGGCAGACATGGTGCTGGAGAAGGAGCTGAGAGTTCTACACCTGAGTCCACAGGCAACAGGAAGTGAACTGTGTACCACACTGAGTATAGCTTGAGCAAAGGAGACCTCAAAGCCCACCCCCGTAGTGACACACTTCCTCCAACAAGGCCATACCTCCTAATAATGCCTTTGGGGGCCATTTTCTTTCAAACCACCACAGATGTATTAAAACAGTGTAGTAGAATTCAGAATAGCTATGATTGCAGTATGGCAGAGTGCTATGGGATTATATAGAAGAAAAAGAAATTTCGTGTGTGTGTGTGTGTGTGTGTGTGTGTGTGTGTGTGCTGGGGAGTACAGCTCGAGGAATATTCTAGAATGAGTATGATTAAAAAATTGTATTACATTTCTTTAAAAGGTTTTTTTTTTCTATCTTTATTCACACATATATGTGTCTGTGTGTGAGTGACATGTATGTGGACGCTCACAGAGGCCCGAAGAGGGTGTCAGATTTCCTAGGAGTTACAGGTGACTGTGAGCTGCCTGATGTGTGTTTAAGAGTGGGCTAAGAGAGTACTCTCAACCACTGTGCCGTCTCACCAGCCGTCAGCCCCTTCAAGAGGGCAGGCTTCCTTCTTCCTTCCTTCCTTCCTTCCTTCCTTCCTTCCTTCCTTCCTTCCTCCCTCCCTCCCTCCTTCCCTCCCTCCTTCCCTCCCTCCTTCCCTCTCTCTGTCTCTCTCTCTCTGTCTCTGTCTCTGTCTCTCTCTGTCTCTCTCTCTCTCTTTCTTTCTTTGTGTGACAGGATCTTACCATGTTGTGGATCTAGAACTCACTATGTAGACCAGACTGGTCTTAAACTCACAGAGATCCACCAGCTTCTTCCTACTGAGTACTAGGCCTGCACCACAATACTGAACTTGAAAAAGAGATTTCTTTTTGTTGTTGTTGTTGTTGGTTTTGTTTTGTTTTGTTTTGTTTTTGAGGCAGGGTTGCTCTGTGTAGCCCTGGCTGTCCTAGAACTTGCTCTGTAGACCAGGCTGGCCTCAAACTCAGAGAGATCTGCTTGCCTCTGCCTCCAAGTGCTGGGATTAAAGAGGTGTACCACCACCACCTGGCCCCTGAAAAAAGAGATTTTTTTAAATGTATTAGTGTGTGTATGTGTGTGTGCGCACGCACGCGCGCGTGTGTACATATGTGGAGGTGCATGTGTGCCACAGTACATATGCAGAAGTCAGAGGACAAACTGTGGGAACCAGTTCTCTCCCTCCACCGTGTGTAACAGGCCATCTCAGCGGTCTTGAGTGGCTGCTCTAGATCGCGGTATTTAGACGAGGGAAGGGTACTTTAGGTCTGTCTCAGGCTCGGGGCAGGTGTGCAAACACAGCGAAAGTGGAAGGAACAACGGCCTTGGGAGGAACCACTAAAACGTCAGTGGGTTGTGGTCTTGGGATTGGGTTAAATAAAGGAGGAACAGATGGCAAGTAGAAGGCCGAGAATCTGGCATCTGTACTGAAGAACTTAGGCTTGACCTGGTGTCGGAAGAACTGGCCACACCACACCAGCTCCCTGACCTTTTTCTCTCTTCACAGGTCCCAGCTCCATCTGCAAGGTCAAGGGCCACAGCTCAGCCATCATTAGTGATGCCCTCCACACCCTCCCATCCCAGCCCTTCTCAGGGCTCACAGACACAGTCTACAGGTGACTACAGGGTACCTGGGCCGCAGGCAACCCTGCCTCTGCATTTGGGCCCTGGAGTAAGGCCTGGTGAGTAAGGGAAGTCTCTTCTGGTGGAGTACAGAGGTCTCAGGAGAGACAGACATACTGCCTCCCCAGTACATGCTGACGATGCCTAGAGAGAACATTGTTTTGTTTGGGGTCTCCTGTAGCCCAGGCTAGCCTTGAACTTGCTGTGTAGCCAAGGATGACCTTAAACTAACCTTCCTGCCTCTACCCCCAAGTGCTGGAACTACAGGGGTATACCTAGCTTGTTTTGTCTTTTTAATAACTTTTTGCAATTCTTTTTTGGGAAAATTGCTTTGAGATTGAAGTCTGAATTCCTAATAGTGTCTTTTACTGAATCCCCCCTTATATTCTGTCTCTCTCTCTGTCTCTCCTTGTCTCTCCCTCTGTCTCTCCCTCTGTCTCTCTTTGTCTCTGTCTCTCCCTCTGTCTCTCTTTGTCTCTGTCTCTCTCTCCCTTCCTCCTTCCCCCTCTGTCTCTCTCTCTCTGTCTCTGTCTCTCCCTCTGTCTCTCTTTGTCTATGTCTCTCCTTTCCTCCCTCCCCCTCTGTCTCTGTCTCTCTCCATCTCTCCCCCTCTGTCTCTCTGTCTCTGTCTCTCTCTCTCTCTCTCTCTCTCTCTCTCTCTCTGTAATTTTGACAGTATACCGAAGTAACTATGTCAGTCATTTCAATTCACTACTATTATTTTGAGGGTCAAATAAGGACAACAGTTAAAAAGTACTTGGAAAATTGTAGATTTCTCTCTGCATGTGCTAATCGTTCCTTGTTATTATCAGGTGTGGGTTTACAAGTGTTTTTTGGGGGGGAGGATTGATTCTTGCTTGATTTCAAACTCTTGGTCTCCAAAGATCTTGTCTCAGCCTCCCAGGTGTCACTGCAGGTGTGACACCACATTCCCTCTTTTATTTTTGTGTTGCTGATTTGTTCCTGCATGATGTCCTCTGAGTCTCTCCCCAGATGAAGTTAATGATAAATTACCCGTTTCTCTTCTGCTTCAGCTTTTCCTCAGCCGCAGCTGTTGGGGGAACAGAGCACTAGAGCTGCAAACCCGGTTGACTTCTCTGGAACATGGCCTCTTTCTGGTCCCCGTCCACCCATGGCATCCCCAGACGCCATGCAGCCTGGCTGTCCCCCGCTGCCTCAGACACCTAGACAGCTCCCTCTGGCTCCTATGGGACCACCAGGTCCCAACCCTCTGAGCTCCCTGCCCTCAGGCTCTCCTGTCACTTTTCCTGTGGCTGGCCCTCCTGGAGGGCCAGGGGCTCCATGCTCCAGGACCCTCCCAAGCACTGGCATCTGGACTCCTCATCCAGGTCAGTCTTCTTTCCATGGCTTCTTCTTGGGGGTCATTGCCTCACTCCCCCATTCCCACCACTACTTTGGGAGTCTTTTTCTGCCAAGACCCTTTGTCAGCTAGGAGTATGACTGATCTACAGAGGGAAGTATGGCCAACTCTAACTAAAATAATTTTTCCAGCTTTTAAACGTTTCCAAGGTCCTTGACCATGTCCTTAGAATCCCCATTTTTTTGTTCTTTAGGACCCCAGGATGCCTGGCAAGCTGCTCCAGCCAGTTGGGAAAAGGTCCCGAGGAGAAAGGTCCTGCACCTTTCCCTGCCCGGTGATCCACTCTTCAGTTCTTTAAGAATTCAGCCCTTCTCTGAGTTAGTCTCTACCTGTCAGCAGCTCCCTCTCTTCCTCCTGCACACATCTTTCTGTTTCCCAGTTCCCTACTCACCACCCTGTTTCTTGTTCAAAGTCACAGCCTGTAATGTCTCACCATTCACTCATATGCTTTTCTGTATCTCCTCAGCTGCCAGAGCCATTTATACCCCCAGCACCGATTACAGCGCCGCTTATGAGCCTTGGCCCTGAGCCAGGACAGACCCTGCTGCCACAGCCCCAAGTCTCCAGTGTGAGCTGGTCTCCTCCCGGAGCCCCAAGAGAAGGCAGCCTGCAGGTGACCAGAACAGTGAGTCCCCTGGGAGGCTTTCCAGCCCTGTGTGGGCAAGAAAAGTAAGATCATAGAAACTGGATTCCTTGCTCAAGGTAGAAGTAATCCTTGAGCCTGAGCTGAGGATGTCCTTCCTGCAGAGGAGGGGAGGGTGGCGCTCAGCTCGGCCTTGATGGGAAGCGTGACCTCGAGTCACAGGTGACTGAGCCTTAGGGAGGCCGTGGGGACGGACGGACGGACAGCCTTCAGTTCTTCCTCACTGCTCCTCATTAACAGCTGCAGCCGCTGCCTCCTGAGAAGACGGGAAAGAAGGAGCTGCCCCCAGAGCATCAGCGCTTGAAGGACAGCTTCGAGGCACTTCTCCAGCGCTGTTCTCTGTCTGCCACTGACCTAGTAGGTCTGACCCTTCCCCCGGTTCCCCCTCACATCCTCGGTAGGCTGCTAGTGCCTCGGATGGACACCGGCTCCCTTACTGTCCCGGACATATTGACTGTGTCTGCACTTCCTTGATGTCCAAATGAAGTGGGGAGGGCCTGGAGTCTAGGTCCCACTTCTCAATAGCAGGACCAAAGAGCATGGGGATTCGCAGCGGCAAGGCCGTTAGCAAAGGGGGCGTTGGCGGAAGGAAGCCGCCCTTCACTCGCTAGCTGTGTCCCTGGGCCAGTCTCTTGCCGTCTTTGGGCCTCTACTTTGTGAAATGAAGGAAATGGCATATCTCAGGAATGTTTGTAGTGCTGTATAGTGTGAGCCTTAAGGGTGGGGTCAGAATCCGTTTTCCTCCCTGCAGAAAACAAAAAGGAAGCTGGAGGAGGCGGCCCAACGTCTAGAACATCTATATGAAAAACTTTGTGAGGGGGCGGTGAGTACCTGACTGACTACTTCTGCCTGGTGCCTCTCCACTGCCAGCCACAGTCAGAGAGGCCCAGTGTCCCTTCCTCCCAGAGTCTCAGAGCCATCTCCCTGTCCTCTTAGCCTTTCCCTGCTGTCAGAGTCCGGGCTGGGCTGGGCTGGGCTCACCTAATCTAAGGGTCATTCCCTCCACAGCTCTCACCCCACGTCCTGGCTGGGCTCCACGAAGTTGCCCGATGTGTGGATGCAGGCAGCTTTGAGCAGGGCCTTGCGGTGCATGCCCAGGTGGCGGGCTGCAGCAGCTTCAGCGAGGTGTCCAGCTTCATGCCTGTCCTGAAGGCTGTCCTCACCATTGCACACAAGCTGCAGGGCTAAGACAGGCGCCCTCTTCCACCTGGAGGCCATTTCTGCTGCTGCTTACCTCCGGGTGCAGAGGGGGAGGTTTTCAATCATCGTGTTCATTTCTCCCAGTATTTTCCCCTTGCTGCCTGCCAGCTAGGCCATGCTGGGGGCTTGGTTGCACACCAGCTGAGTGCCTGTTTCCTCCCCCTTTATGCCTGCCCACCTGGGCTTTCTTAGGGTGCTCTCAGCCTGGGAGGTAGAGCACAGAGTCAGGTCTTCCTTTCCCTAATCTAGCAGTCCAACAGGGTCGGCACCAGAATGTCTCCCACAGGGGTATTCTGTTCAGATGGTTCAGAGAGGGTAAACAGTCTGTCACTGGTTCAGTCTGCCTCTGCCATGACTCATCTTGTGGGTCTTGTTCTCTCTCTTCTGGAGTTGGAGTCCAACTGTCCTGTCCCCTGCCTCTGTCTTCATATTTTAAGGTCAATATTTATTGTAGCCCCAGGGAGTTGGTTGATGGTCACTTTTTCAACAAGTCATGGACATGAGGACTGGGTGTGGGTGTTGAGCAAAATGAAGAGAGGAAACTGGTCCTTTAAAAAAATGAAACTTCTCATGTACTAGCATTACTCAGGGTGGGCTGTATCTTATGTTTGCGTTACTCAGAATGGGCTGTATATCTTGTGTTTGCATTACTCAGGATGGGCTGTATCTCATGTATTAGCATTACTCAGGGCGGACTGTATCTCATGTATTAGCATTACTCAGTCAGGATGGGCTGTATCTTGTGTGTTAGCATTACTCAGGATGGGCTGTTTCTCATGTGTTAGCATTACTCAGGGCGGGCTGTATCTCGTGTGTTAGCATTACTCAGGGCGGGCTGTATTAGGTGGCCAGTGGAAGAGTGAAGTGCCTTTTGTTTAGACTATGAGGTAGAAGCCTGTAGAGCAGCAGTTCTCAATCTTTGGGTCACGACCCCTTTGGGGGTCAAACGACCCCTTCACAAGGTTCTCCTAAGACATGGGAAAACACAGATATTTATATTACAATCCATAACAGTAGCAAAATTACAGTTATAAAGTAGCAATGACATAATTTTGTGGTTGGGGGTCACACTGAGGAACTGTGTTAAAGGGTCCCAGCATTAGGAAGGTTGAGAAAGCTGCTGTAGAGAATGACCTTTGACACTGCCCAGGCTTGAGCCTGGCCCTAGGCCTTACACTATCCAGTCTGCGATTTTGAAGCCCGATTCTGGAATCAGAGCCTGGCTTCTCATGGATCCAGGGCCCTTCTTCCCCTCAGCTGCCTTATGTCTCTGAACTGCTTTCTCTGGCCATATCTCCATGCTGACCTCTTAAACAGTGCAATAAAGTGACTTGCTTTCCAAAGTTGTTTCCCAATCCTTGTCTTCTCTGGATCCTACTTTGCTGACGCTTCCCTTTCAAGAACGGAGAGGTCTTGCTTCCTCTACTATATAGGAAGGCAGGAGAGAGGTCTGGGGAGAGATAAGAATAAAACATTGAGGAAAAGAACTTATAAAAATATGTGTATGAGTGGTTAGCCTGCATGTATGATTGTGTACTATGTTTAGTACTTAGTGCCTACAAAGGCCAGAAGAGGCACCTAGTGGGTGCTAGGAATTGAATCCATGTCCTTTGGAAGAGCAGCCATCTCTCCAGCCCAAGAAAACAATTTTTTAAAGTGTAGACCCATGGACTTGGGCAGCAGGCCTTTCCTTGCAGCGTATGTAGCTACACTGCTTGTGTGTGTGTGTGTGTGTGTGTGTGTCTGTCTGTCTGTCTGTCTCCATCTGTGCCTGACAGTTAGCTGCAGGGTTTCCCCCACACCACTTCAGGGCTGAGCTCAGCTGCACAAAGGGCCTGGGTGTGAAGCCAGGGGGAACCAGCCCTAACCCTGCTGTCGACCCCATCATGTCTGCAGGCTAGATGTGTGTGTTTGGGAGGGAGGGATTGTTAGGCAGTATTTGTTTGTAAAGCCACTTGCTCTTCAGATAATACTTGTGCTAACTTCTATTGATGAAGCAGTGTGAGCCCCAGCAAAGCCCTTTCCCAAAGTGTCTTTGAAGCCAAGAGCCCATTGAAGGGAAGAAAGGCCGGGAGAGGGGATTAGTTTGTTCAGCAGCTGTGAATTTCAGTGGGAGGTTGATGAACTCTGAAGTCTTTGTTTAAATTAAAGGGGGGGGGGGCCTGCTGCTGGAGCGAGAGCCCCACTTGGGGCCCTGAACTAACACAAGGAGAAGTCTGAGCCGCAGGGAGCTGTGTACTGACTGCGGAGACTTTTCCCAAACACTTTCGGAAAAGGTGTTGTGAGGAGAGAAAGGGGCGGAGTGGCGGATTAACATGTGAAATGAAGTTTTCATTGACTCCGGTGGGGGTAGAAGGCTGTTTTAATGGCATTTTGTTCCCCTATTTTCTCTTCTTGAGCTCTTTAGAGATATTGTTTTGCTAAGACAGGCTTTCTTCCCTTTTCTTTCCAGTCTGCGGATTGCCTCTATGGGAGCCAACATAAATATTTCTCCTCCAGGAATGTGGGTTAATTAAAAGGAAATGAATGACTGGAAGCATCCAATCCAGACCGACAATAGGCGAGTGCCCCGGCCTGCCCTCCCCTCCCACCACCACCCGCGCTACCAGCGTGCCAAGGACGACCCTTTCTCTCTTTGCACTGACCTGCTCCTAAGGCCAAGTGAGGCTGGGATTCTTTCAAAGAAAAGAAAGCCCTGCTTGTGTGTAGGTTCACAGGCCAGAGACAGGAAGGAGACAGTGTTTTGCTCACCCCACCCAGTCCCCGTCACTTCTCAGGACCTCCCTCTACTTCTGTGCTCGGACTGAGACAGATGGGCTCCTTGAGAGCACACAAGAGGAGGGAAGGGGCCTGGGTGGCTGTGCCACCCCACACTAACTTACAAGCCTGTCGGCTTTCTCAACATCAGTTTAAATGTGTGGAGCAAAGGTTTGGCTAGCTGACCTCAGAGGGGCCTAGTCTTCCCAGTCAGCAGTTCTAGAGTTTTCTGCACAGCCCAGGTGATTTGGTGTGTAAGCCCCGAAGCCTCGGACTGAGGGATGCTGATGTGTCGTTGGCTGTCTCCACTTCAGTGTTCACTGAATGAACAATACATGAAGGCATAATGCTGGGGGGGTGGGGGGGGCAGGACTTCCTTCATAGAGCAGGAATGACCTGGATGTCAGTCATACCCACTTGGGGATACAGAGCAACCTTTGAAAGAAATGACAGCCTCATGTGTCTAGAGTCTGACTTTAAAGTTCTGAATGTTGAAGTGCAGAGCTTCCGTTTATGCTGAGAGCCCTGGAAAATGCAGCTTTACTTTCCAGCATGGAACCTTCATACTTTTCCGCTGTATTACCACGATTCCTTCTGTGCACTATCAAGTGACTGTCGGTGAGACAGTGGCATTAACACGCTGCTGCCTGATGAGGGAAAAGAAAGGATGACTTGGGAGACTGAGAAAGCACAGATAACTGAGGGAGGGAAAAAAGAGCCTTTTACTAATAGAGCTAGAAGTGAAGTACCAAGGGAAGTGTATCCCCTGCTAAAGAAGAGAAAAAAAAACACGCCCAGTTAAGTGTGGAGAGGAGCAGAGGATGCACAGAGGCTGATGTCAGAGGCAGTCTACTCTTCCAGGGCGGCCCCTGGGCCTTTGGTGTTGTGAGCTCTGTACTTCCTTTAGGAAAAGGGGGACGAAGTGAAGAATTTCGCTGGCTCGGCAACAGAAATGCTGTGGATGCCCATGCCCAGGACTAGCCTAGGGCAGGAGCAGCTGTGGGGAAGGTCTGGGCTGAACTGGCTCCTCTGTTGCCAGATCCCTATTTCATAAACAAGTCCCTGCTGGACTGCCCTTCTCTGAGAAAGGAACCTCAGACTCAGAAGCAGCAAGCTCTTGGCTTCCAAATAAATGCATTAGTGGAAGATTTATGTGGGTGATTTACTAATCCCTGGCAGATTAACCCCAGCCAAATCAAGCTAACTACTTAGGCCATCGGGAAGGCTACAGGGAGATGGTCTCCTGCCAACGTGGGAGGAAAGAGAGAGTGTAGGGGTTAAGTTTCTCCTCTGCCTTCCCCTCATCATCCCATGAGTTCAGGATCTGGGGGGAGGGGTGTGTATCAGAGACTGAAATAAATTAAAAGGTCAGGGTTCTGAACATCCTATTAGCAACAGTCTCATAGCAGGGGGATTACTTCTCCAGGGAAGTAGCCAATGGTCTGAATCCTGCGGAGTTGAGAACCAGGTGTTGGGGCCGGACTTCTTCCTATGTATGCCCTGCCTTTAGAGGTACAGATCCAATCGTTGTCTTGATTTACCCGTCTTGGCTCAAACGATCAAAGCTCCTTTGGAGAAGGAGACAAGGTACAGATGGCTGCTATGATCAGGAAATGATTGCCAACCTGCCCACTGCCGACCTCTACCACTCCTAGGCCTCTTGTATGTGTCTGGAGTATCTTTGGTGTTTAGGAAGGTCCCTGCTCAGCTAATGAAGTCCGTCAGTGACATGGTGTCACAGTGTGCAAGTTGGGTTTGGGGGTTCCCTTTTCCCCCATATTCAAAGGCTTTCTTGTTCCCAGTTTTTTGTTTGTTTTGGTTTTGTTTTTTGTTTTTTTGTTTTTTCAGGACAAGTAAGGAAATGAGAAGACAAAGTGTTAGATTCCTGAGGAGCCAACATCTGGGGAACTAGGTCTAGACTGTAGGCCCCAGAGGCTCTGGCTCCCTGGAGGGAGGTGCAGTTGTGCTGAGCAAGAGAAGGGCCACGTCTTTACCTGCACTCTGCGTGTCTGAGAGGGTTCTTTCCTCGACCTGATAAGCTAGGCCCAGCATTAAGACAGCTGGGGTCCGGGGTAGGGTAGGGTGAGGAGAGGAGACTCGCCTGTTTTCGTCCTTTTCTCAGGAACAACTGTGCAGAATTTTAGAACAGTTTTGAGACCTAAGAATGAGCTGCGAAGACCATGCAGAGGAATCCGGGAAACCGTTTGGAAAGTGGCACTCGGTGGAGTGACTGCGGCCTCTCCCGGTCAAGATCGCCGAGCTAGGGAGTGCGAGGTCCCCAGTCTGGGTCCCTCTATTTCCGGGGGTATCTAAACGAAGCCGCGGACGAACAGGAAAGGTGGCGGGAGGAGACCCTTAGGGTTTCTTCCCAGGTTTGTGCGCAGCGCCTCTCGGCGGCCGCTCGGCGCGGCTGCAGAAGTACTTGGTGACCCGCCGGCGGCACTGCTCGCAGCGGACCGCGCAGCACCAGTGAAACTTGCAGTTGCAGCTGGACACTGTCTCGGTGCGGCGCTCCTCCACTGCCAGCCCGCAGTCCCCGCACAGCCGGCGGCAGCTGCGGCGCTCCCAGCGGCCCAGGGCTCGGCCGCGCCGCAGGCACTCTCGGCCCTCGGTGCCTAGCAGCCCCAGGGTCTTGTTCTCCAGGCAGTAGTCTGGGGAGTCCTCCAGGTGCACCAGCTCGCGCGTGGAGATGGAGCGGAAGGTGTCGGCGATGGCGCCGCGGCCCGCCGCGCTGTTGCCCGCGCCCTGCAGCAGGTCCACCTTGAGCGCCACGTGATACTTCTCTTTCAGGTGCGCGCCCACCTCCCGGAACTCGGGCAGCTGCAACCAGCAAGTCTGGGTCGTGCAGCTGCCCGACACGCCGTGGCACTTGCACGTGCGTTTCATGGTGCCCTTGACCGCCTGGGGAGAAAGCTGCGCGTAAGCAGTCACGGCCGGGAGGAATTGCAGGGCGCCTAGCTAGGGAGTGGCCAGCCGGCTGGGTAGAGTCAGTTAAAGAACCGAGATGTTGGAGCTGGCCGTGGATGGAGCCAGCTATCTAGTAAAGGGCTGCGGGACTCACCTTGCGGCCAGCCTCATTGTTGTGCAGATTCATGGCTGCTCTGGCATCCTGTCCTGTCTCCAGGGCATCCACGAACTGCTTGGAAATTGCCTCTCCGAAGCCCACGTTGTCGCTGCAGCCGCCCCAGAGCCAGCCTTGGCCTCCTGAAAAGGCAGGAGCAGGAAAAACCATTGAGTCCAAAACTTCCTGGGCTCATGTTTCTGATTGGGTGGATGGGTAGGTGGGTGGAGGAGAGTCTGGAATGGGAAAGGGTTAACGTTGGGTGAGTGCCCTGTTTCTGGATTGGTTTCCATCTTGGTTTGTTTTTTACCACCTTTTCTGTTCTCTTTCAGCCTGAGCCAATCCCCTGCTCAGGCCTTCATGACATAACTAGTTGTGCCTGCATGCTCCTCTGCGGGAGGGTGCACGTGTCTGGTGGGCAGGCGGTTGAAGTCTGGGAAGGGACAAGAGTTCAACCTTTGAGAGAGGAAGAGAGCCTAAGAGAGGAGATAGGGAGCAATGAAGTCAGGAACTGAGTGAGCGGGTACAGAGGATGGGGAAGGCCGTGGGAAATCGCGGGACGAGGGATGTACACAGGACAGGACGACAGGAAAGAAATTTCCCCTGGGAGGGACGAATGATTGAGTCTACACACTATTCCGTTATTATTGTGTTTAAGTTAAGAAAATTTGGGGAGAACAGGACCTTACACTCTGTTTAGGCAGGGTTGTCGCTGTAGTGTGTGTGGGCTGGAACTGGCTTGCCCTACTTAAGCGTTATTTCCCATGTGTTTAGAAGAATGCAGGTTTATTTCTCCAAGTCCCCACCATGCTTTTTGTTGTGTAAGTGAACTTCCCCCGCCTGCCTGCGCTCCTCATTCCCACATTTCTACTCACCCAGTTGTCCATTTCGGGAGTCATCACACCCACAGTTGTCAAAATCTCCAAGGCTGCAGTTTCTAGTCAGGGTATACATAACTCCAGCAGAGCTGATGGCGTGTACAAACGCGGTCTCCCGGTTAGCTAGGGGATCGAGCCAAAGTCCCTCAAGGGTTAGAAGAAGAGGCTGCAGCCCAAAGAAATGCTAATGTGCTGCTTCCCCTTAATGCCTTCATTACACACACCCTCCCCAGCGCTAGCCTGTTTCTCGGAGTCGGGTAGCTTGCCCGCTTTCAGGACCCATCCCCTCCCGGCTCTCAGCCCTAGCCCTCCTTCCCTTTTCAAGACACATTTTGTGAGTGGTCGGCTAGACTGCTGATGACATGATTATGGAGGATTTAGGTGGGAAAGAACCTGGGAAAAAAGTGGACATGAATCTGAAAGCAAAGAACCCACCCCATTTCCTCCTGGAAAGTCTAGAAAGCACGCAGCAGTCATTCTTAAAAAGCTCCTCCGATGTGGGTCTTCTCACTATTGTTTATCTTCTCTATGGTAACCTGGTCTCCAAGTTTCTCCTGGGTCAGCACCTCTCTCTAAGCCTGCTGAAAGGAGCGGCTAAGCAGTGTGAGGATTTATTAGCCTAACCTGTATCTTGGTACTGCTTAGATGGTGATGAAGCCTTCGGCCAACCAAGGACAGTATACAGCCAAGGGCAGTATAGGACTGGTGATGAGGCAAAGTGTATTAAACAGTGAGGGGGGAAGAGAGAGAGAGAGAGAGAGAGAGAGAGAGAGAGAGAGAGAGAGAGAGAGAAGAAAGAAAGAAGGAAAGAGAGGAAGGAAGGAAGAAAGAAAGAGAGGATTGGGGAGAAGGGGGAAACAAAAGGGGCAGAGAAGGTAAAGAGAAGATCTCAGGAGAGAGAGAGAGAGAGAGAGAGAGAGAGAGAGAGAGAGAGAGAGAGAGAGATGTCCTGAGCAAAGAGACTGGGTGAAAATTAAGGACCTAGAGGAGCAGGGGAAAGCTACGACTAGCAGTTCCCGGAGCAGAGGCCAAGGCTTTCCTTACCACTACGAAGTCCACCATGGCTGGACAGCTGCAAAGCTCTCTCAGGGCAGTTCCAGCGGTCCCAAGCAAACTGGTATTTACACTCTTCAATGCCACTCTGGGCACCAGCTGCCACGCTGCTGGAGTAGACGAGGTAAGCCTACAGGAATACGGGCTCAAAATTTAGCCTCAGCTTAGGAGACATTTGCCCCAAGCAACTCCTCTCTGCTCTCCCAGCTTTCTAAAACACGGAGTGAGGAAGCAGTCTAAATATGCTATCTCATTTAACAGTGCTAGTATCCTTGTGGATAGGGACCATTGTGCAGGTCAAGAAACCAAGACTCAGAGCCTCACAGTTAGCAGATGGCAAAAGGAGGAGAGAACTTGGTTTCCACCAAACCCTAGTCCCCACCAGACTTTACTCATTATACTAAACCATCTCTCCGAACTGAGTCCCAATCACACAATTCTTGAAATTTCAGGTATTGCACCCCACTACTAGCTAAGGATGGTTTTGGGGGAACTTCTTTCCTGTAGAGGCCATGTAGTACAGTTCCTGAATGTTAAAGGGACACTGACAGATGCGGGATTGCACGTGTCAAAGCGGTGACTTTTCTGGCTCTGGAGATTCCGGCCATAAATTCAGTAACAATACAGCCAAGTGCTCCTCTGAGCCCTGAAAGTTTGCTGAGTGGCTTCGGACGAGTTCCTATCTGTGCTATATACCACAGCATAGTGGAAGCTGTAGATGTAATGAAATCACCGTGTATTATCTTCAGCCAACAAGTTAAAGCTAATGACATCTGAGTTCATCAAAGACATTCCCCTTACCTTTGGCCCGGTCATCAGAAAATTGTTCACTGACCTAGAAGAAGGAGAAAGCAGAGCACAGTGGAGAGATACCGGTTTGTTTCTGCCTCCAAGAGTCACAGAGATCATTTCCACAATACCGTTGAGAGAAGAAAAGGGGAATTAGCTTCCATAAGCAACGTTACACCTTGTCACAAGGCTGATAAAGATAATCCACTCAGGACCAGCAAGATGGCTCCGTGGGTAACTGTGCCTGCTGCCACGCCGGACAAGTGGAGTTCGACCCTGGAACCCACGTGGTAAGAGAGAACCAGCTCCTGCAAGCGTTTTCTGTTCCCCACTCATGTACTATATCATGCGTGCTGGCTCCAACACACGTGTGTACCCAAAATAAATCAATTTTAAAATAATTTAAAAATTTAAAAGATAACCCATTTAGCTAAAAATATAAGTTGAAAGTAGTACGTTTCTCTAGATTACAAAATATTTATTTTTATTTTAAGTATATGAGTGCTTGCCTGTATGTATATATGCACACCACACCACGTACCTGAGGAGCCCCAAAGAGGGTGTCAGATCCCCTAGAACGGGAGTTACAGATGGCTGGGAGCCACCATGTGGATGCAGGGGACTGTATCCAGGTCCTCTGCAAGAGCAGCCAGTGCTCTTAACCACTAAGTCCTCTCTCCAGTCCCATTTCTTTGGATTTTTAAAGTCAGTTATAATTTCCAACACCATAAAAAATTTAAAGTTACAGCTTCTAATACCATAAAAGATGGAAATAATGCTTGATTATTGTTTTGCCACAGGCTGGGGACAGAGCTAGCATTAATTCACAACTGGGTACCAGACGCTACTCGTATTTCACGTGTAGCCCCTTTAAATCATTTCTATCTCTATTTTGTCCATGGGGATCCAAGGGAAAACAGCTAACTTCGTGTTCAGGCTCACCCAGCTAATGAGTGAGGAAGGTGGATCTGATCCAACTTTATCTGACTTCACTGAACTGCAGAGAGACACCTGTCTAATTAGGAAGAGTAAACAGTGAAGTGTCTGTCTCAGGTTTTAATAATTGAATCCTAAAATAAAGCCGAATTTGAAAAGTAGCTCGGTCTCTACTTAAAAACGAAATGGCTTCGCTCTTAGGTCTTTACCTCAGAGAAATGAAAACTTTTTAACCTAGGAATTCCTATGTGGGTGAACTTATGAGTGTGAAAGGTAAAAATGTAGCATTTGCTGGGCTTATGGTGCACACTTGGGGGGTGGCAGCAGGAGAATCAGGAGTTCAAGGCCAGCCCTGTCTATAGAGCTAGTTCCAAACCAGTCTGGACTACTTGAGACTGTGGTGGTATTTTACTTGTACTGAAATGTGATTTTAATTGTATGTTAATAAATAAAGTTGCCTGGGGGTCAGAGCTATTAGAGCCATAGCAAGAGCATGGCGGTGGTGGCGCACGCCTTTAATCCCAGCACTTGATAAACAGAGCTAGGTAGATCTCTGTGTGTTCAAGGATACAGCCAACATTGGAGACACACGCCATTAATCTCAATACCATAGAGGACCTGGAGGGCTGTACATACAGGCAGTGACGAAGCAGTCATGTGTTTGGGTTTACAACCAATAAGAAGGCAGAACAGACAGTCTATATAAAGATGAACAGACAGGAAGTAGGCCCCTTTTCAGAGAGCTCTCTTGGCTGAAGCAGAAAGGGTAAGGCTCTTAGTTCTGACCTCTTGGCTTTCTTCTCTGAATCAGCTCTGTGTTTCTTATTTAATAAGACGGTTGGTTACATCTACATGAGACTCTGTCTCCAACTAACAAAACGAGCAAAAACCCTCTAGCCTCACTTATACAAAGCCACTGAGTTCAAGCCTCTGTACTGCAACAATAAAAAATCCTTACAATAACAACAATAACCACCAAGTATTTAAAAAAAAAAAAACAACCCAAACTGTCACATCCACACCATGGAATACCACTCAGCAATAAAAAGAATGAGCTATTAATAAACACAATTACTGGGACAAACCTCAAGGAAATTAGATTAAAGTCAATCCTAGACTGGGGTGATGGCTTAGCCATTTGTGTGATTGTGCAGAGAGACAGGATCCCAGAGCAAGCTGACTAGCTAACTAACTAGCTAACTAGCTGAATCAGTGAGCTCTGGGTTCAGTGAGGGACCCCGCCTCCCTCACTATGTGAAATGGAGAGTAGTTGAGGAGACAGGCAGTGTCAACCTCTGGCCTTTATATGCACGTGCACATGCAGGGCCACACAGATGAACACACATACACACATGCACATAACACACACACACACACACACACACACACACACACAAACAAACAAACAAGTCAGTTTCAAAAGTTATGTATTTCTGTGTCTGGTCCTGTAATTGTTACCACTTGGGAGGCTGAGACAGGAGGATCACAGGTTAAAGGTGTGCGTGAGCTACAGAGGAAGTTCAAACCCAGAGTGGTCAATTTATGAGACTTTTTTCTCAGAGTGAAAAAGAGAAGATTGCAGATATAATTTAGTTAAACACTCACGAAACATGTGTAATCCTTAGTACCACAAAAGGGGGATATCTACATAACATGCTGCTGAAATAGAGCTGAGAACAGAGTAGTGAGGCTAATAACAGGTTGGCGATTTGCCAGGAGTTTGAAGTAGGAAGATGGATGCTGCTATTAAGAGTCATGAGCCTTAGTGACAGAAAGTGTCTTAACTGTGGTCATGGTTCCACAAGGGTGCAAGCATGGCAAATTTGCATCAGAATATCTCTCTCTCTCTCTCTCTCTCTCTCTCTCTCTCACACACACACACACACACACACAGATACACACACACACAAATATACGAGTCTAAGGGTGCAGTAAAATAGTGTCTGAATAAGCTCTAAGGTTACTATATAATAATTTTAAGATGGAAACATTGAGGAAGGTTATGGAAAAGGTACAGAAGCTTCCTGAATATTTCTTTGTAACTTTTGCAAATCTCTAGTTATATAAAAATGCAAAGTTAAACACAGATATGATCTGCAGTCTTGGAAATTTAGAGAATGACTTCAAAATAGACATTTTATATTTGTGAAAATGTATTATCTATAAGCTTTCCATCATGGGCAAGTAACATGGGAATCCTTAGGGACTGTACCCGAAGCTTGGCATCCCCTGGCAGTTCTGAGGGCTGAAAAGGTGGTAAAACATCAGAAAGGGAATTAGAAACAAAATAAATAAAATCATTCTCTTATTGGTGGCCAAGGGGCTTGGTGGACTCTCCACATGAAACACAACAGCCAAAATGTGGGTAGTTTTTGAGAAACAATATTAGCAGTTTGGAAGGCAGACAGAATAGTTATCGTTTTACAGGACAGTCATTACTGGGAAAGAAGACAGCATGAAACAAAACATGGCTGACAAAGGACAGAGCTTTGCCAAGGCTGAGCCCGGGGCAAGAGTCTCGCCATGAAAGAGTCTAAGTCAGGAAAACAGACGAGTAACGGGGGGAGGATTTGGAGGGTTTGCCCCTCCTAGAGAGCCTAGTTAAGGAAAGACATGTGTAACATGCTTGTCAGTTGAGCCAACGAAAGGGACAGGTTTCACTGAACACCTGTCTTGGCACAAAACTTGGTCCTTATTTAGATAACATGCGTATGTTGTTATTTGTAATAGATTGGGTCCTTGTGACTGCTTTACTTCTATGCAAAATCTCCAATGTCGAGAAAAGACTCTGTGTCCTCGTGGTGAGCACCAAAGCAGGAGAGTGTTAGTTTTAGTTAATGAGACAGTGGTATGATGTCCTTTGAACCAGTCAAAATAAAGACTGCAGAAGGCGTAGTGGATGAGTGCTGTGGGGAGAGTGAGAGGATGAAGAGGGAAGGCATTTAAGTGTGTTATGGGCTGGGTGCCAGCTAGAGACAGTCACGTGACTGAAGGGAAGACACTGCCAACAAACATGGGAGATGGAATGTCTGTTTAATAGATGGCAGCTCTCTATGGGTGGGTCATGATGTATACTCTCAGATGGAGGTGCATCTTCCCATTCCCCAAGAGCGTGTACCGTTGCTGCTGCCACTGCCCAGACTGGGTACCATTCAAAAGGGTTTTCAGTCTTCCTGGACCTTCCCAACTATTCTCAGGCCTTTTTGTTCGGTCTCCAGACTTGTACACTCAACGATCTGCTTGATTTGGTAGGCATCCAGCTTAACTTGCCTCAAAATGAACACTTGCTCTCTCGACACCTCAACCTACTCCAGCTCAGAAGGGGAAAGTCCCTCCTTGCTTAGATAAAAGTCCCAGCAAGTCATCTTTGACTCTTTCTTCTTATTTTGTATTCAATATGTCCTCAAATCTTGCTGACTACAGCTCATACTGTAACCCGTTTTCAACGTCTCCCTTAATTTCTGGGGTCAAGCCATCACCATTTTTGTCTGGATTACAGGGGACAGCCTGTTAATTAGTTGGCTATGGTGTTGTACACCAGCAATCCCAGCACTGGTGAGGGTGTGTCTGGAGGATTTTGTTAATTAGTTGGCTATGGTGTTGTACACCAGCAATCCCAGCACTGGCGAGGGTGAGTCTGGAGGATTTTGAGTTCAAGTTTATATGAAAAGTTCCTTAAACTCAGCAACAACAAAAAAAACTCTGTTTACAAACAGACATGTGACTTGAATAGACATTTTCCCAAACGTGCCATTGAGCCCGTGGAAAGATGCTCAGCATCACTAGTCATCTGAGAACAAAATCACAAGAATCCACACCCACTGAGGGAGCTAGACTGAAATAAGAAGCCTGGGTGTGATGGGGCATGCCTTTAGACCCACTCAGGAGCACTCGGCGGCGATGCGGGAGGGGGGGGGGCAGAGTTAGATAGAAGCCTGCTCTCCATGGTGAGTTCCAGACAGCCAGGACTACAAAGAGAGACTCTGTTTCAAAGGAAGAAACTGATGAAAACTCAAAGCGTCCAGAATCCTCAGTGTAGCCCTCACTATCCTGGAACTCACTCTGTAGACCAAGCTGCCCTCGAACTCAGAGATCCGCCTGCCTCTACCTCCCAAGTGCTGGGATTAAAGGTGTGCGCCACCACTGCCTGGTGAGTGCATGCACTTTAGAAAATTGTTTAGCAGTTCCTCCACAGGTTAAATATAACACAGCAGTTCTTCTCTTAGGCAGACATATATGACACAAAACATAGACACTGTGCTCACAACAATATTAATTAGAATAGCCAAAAACTAAAACTGCCCAAACGTCTAGCTCCTAATGAACGGGTGCATGCAATCTGGTATGTCTACAATAGACTATTATCTGACCATAAAAGTAAACAAAATGCTGATACATGCTCCAACACAGATGGACATCACTCTACGTGAAAGAACCCAGACACAAAAGACCAAGAGCTATAGGAACCCTGTTCTTGATTTTATGAGAAACTTCTAGAAAAGACCATTCTATAGCAACAGAAATTAGATTGGCAGTTATCAAGGACACAGGGGAGAACACTGGGATAGGACTGCTAATGGAAAGAGGAATTCTTTCAGGGTTGGTAAAAATGTTCAAAAATGGATTGTGTTGAGAGCTGCACAGGTATGTGGAGTTACTAAAAGCCAATAAAGTCATCATTTATGTCTTCCTTATTCTTGGGTAAATGTCTAGTTCAAATGAGTCATGCTCATTACTTCTTCTTCTTCTTCTTCTTCTTCTTCTTCTTCTTCTTCTTCTTTTTTTTTTTTTTTTTTGAGACAGGGTTTCTCTGTGTAGCTTTGGAGCCTGTCCTGGATCTCGCTCCATAGAGCAGGCTGACCTTGAACTCACAGAGATCCGCCTGCCTCTGCCTCCCCGAGTGCTGGGATTAAAGGAGTGCGCCACCACCGCCCGGCTCATTACTTCTTTTTTAAAAATTGTGTGTATCTACTTTATTTATGTGCTTTGTGTTGGCCTGTGTGACTTTGTGTGCACCACATGCATGCAGAAGCCCAAGGAGGAGAGAAGAAATTGGATCCCCTGGAACTAGACAACAGGCAGCTGTGAGTCACCATGTGAGTGCTGGCAATCAAACCCGCGTCCTCTGCAAGAGCAGTGGAAATCCTGGGCCATCTCTCCAGCCTCTACAACCAGTACTTCTGAAGCTTCACTGCAGGCGTTTGGGGAAAATGGGGTGGATATGGAACCCAAGGCCTCACCCTTACTAGACAGGTTATTAATTTCAATAACCCAAAGCAACGGCTCTGCCACAAACTACCCCCCAGCCCTTGCTTGCTTTTTCCTTTGTAAGACAGGGTCTCACTATGTAGTCCAGGCTGGCCTTGAGCTCACAACCCTCCTGTCTTGGCTTCCTAAGTTCTAGGATAACAGGCATGTACTACCATATTTGATATCACAGTAACCCCGACCTCCAACCAAGTCTCACTGTTTAGCCCAGGCTGGCCTTGGTTTCCATTTACTGCCTTGTTTCTGATCATAAGTATGGCTTGCCTGAGGTATCTGTTGCCCCCAGCTCCTCTTACATACTACTTTGAACATAGAGAGTGTTCTGTACAAGTGGGTTGAATTAAAGGGTTTGGAAAGGAAAGGTAATAAAGGGCTCCTTAGAACCAATGGGAAATTTGAAAAGAAAAGGGCTTACAAAAAGATACATGGGTAAAAGGGAGACAGAGATGAACCCACAGATTGAAAACCCAGGAGCTACTTTTCTTTCTTTTTAAAACCTTTCCATACTCAGCCCAGAAGGCAATGCAGCCCAGAACCTACCATTCTAGAAGTGTGCATGGCCCAGATCTTAGATCTTTGTACTGGGATGTCACTTGTCTTCAGGACAGTTCATAGGTAGCACTTATCTTTTAATTAAAATGTTTGGAAAGAAAAGATTTGGGGGATACAAGGGAGAAATGTGGGGCAAGCAGAGCTGCCTCTTATTTGTTAATTGAGCAGATGGTCATACAGCAAGGATGGAAGCCAGAGCACTGAGCGAATGCACGCAGTGAGTGGTTAGGGTAGACACATCCATAGCCCTGTATACTGCCATGGATGTCATCATTGTGTTTCACAGTAATTAGGAATGGGTGTAAGCAGTTTGTACAAATAACTGCAGTTTTTCTTTTATACTACCAAGTAAATATCTTATTGTTTCTTCTCCTTTTGTTACTCATATATATGATACATAATCTATATACATATGTGCATGTATAAAGTGTGATGTTGCAGTCCCAGGCATGGTGGCACACTCCTTTAATCCCAGCACTTGGGAGGCAATGGCAGGCAAATCCCTGTGAGTTTGAGGCCAGTCTAGTCTACATAGTGAGTCCTAGCCAGGGTTCCATAACAGGACCCCATCGCAGAAAAGTATGATGTCACATAAAATGCAGTTCATTGCTGTGGGATGTTCTGTATGGCAAATGTGTTGCTAATTAGTCAATAAATAAAACACTGTTTGGCCATTGGCTAGGCAGGAAGTGTAGGCGGGACAAGGAGGAGAATAAAGCTGGGAAGTGGAAGGCTGAGTCAGAGAGACACTGCCAGCCGCCACGATGAGTAACAGCATGTGAAGATGCCAGTAAGCCACGAGCCATGTGGCAAGGTATAGATTAATGGAAATGGATTAATTTAAGCTGTAAGAACAGTTAGCAAGAAGCCTGCCATGGCCATACAGTTTGTAACCAATATAAGTCTCTGTGTTTACTTGGTTGGGTCTGAGGCTGTGGGACTGGCAGGTGATAGAGATTTGTCCTGACTGTGGGCCAGGCAGGAAAACTCAAGCTACAGTTCATTTCACATACTAACAGCTAATATCATCAGATATGTCAGGGTAGTGGTACTTTACCTGTTACATGTTACAAATTTTCCTAATGACTGAACACAGTGTTTATGCTGTGCACAGCAAATCTATTGTAAGTATTTTAATGCTTGAAGCTCATGCAATTGCCACAACAGTTATAGAAAACAGAATGAGTCTATTCTCCGCTTCACAGACACACAAACTGCGTTGTGGTGTGTCAAGGCAATATAACACACTAGTTCAGGGGTGGGTCTGGAACCTACACTGTTTCATTCTAGCACAGCGGTTCTCACCCTTCCTAATGCTGCGACCCTTTACTACAGTCCTCATGTTGTGGTCACCAACCATAAAATTATCTTGTTGCTACTTCATGACTGTGATTTTGCTACTGTTATGAATTGTAATGCAAATATCTGATATGCAACCCTCATGGAAGGGTCATTTGACCCCAAAAGGGTCATGACCCACAGATTGAGAACCACTGTTCTAGGCCATGTACTGCTGAAAATGTGACTCATCTCTCCTCTGCCCCCAGTTCTTCTGCTGGTCCAGGACTCTTAATTCCTGAAAAGTCATAATGGATATTTGGAAGTCTCAGTGACATTCTACTGAGTGATCGGTGCCTGTGCTCAGTAAAGAAGTCCAGATGGCGATCACATGGTCTCGGCTACATTTTTCTTTTTGTAATGCTCCAGTGCTCCCTTCTAGAAGCTTCCATGCCCACAGGGGCAAGGGTTCTGGGAACTGCCAGATCCCCTATAACTGATGATACTCACACTGGCTCTTGTGTAGACAATGTAGAAATGAACAAGGGGATTTTATGGGAGGAGATATGGAGATAATCTGGAAACTATACTTCCTGCTCAGTTTTTCTCTATAAACATAAAACTGCTTTTTAAGAAATGTGTATTGATTTTTTTTAAAGTAGGGACACATGCTGGGAGGCTGAGGTGCCTAGCTGAGGTAAGGTGAACAGTGTGTGCAGCTCCTGTTCTTGACTTCTCTCTCTCTCTCTCTCTCTCTCTCTCTCTCTCTCTCTCTCTCTCTCTCTCTCTCTCTCCTTGCACTTCCAGTGGCTTCCTCACATTGTGGCCGACTCATGCCCTCTTCCCCACAGCACAACGAAATGTTAGCACAGTGGACTCTGCCACAAGGGATTCCAAGTCTGGTCCAGGCCCATCCCCTTCTGGTCCTCCACTCACTGACTCTGCTTCTGGGAGTCTTTAACACAGCAGCTCCACTTATGCCCCTGCACCATCTCTGCACGCTAGTCACCCTTCCTGGAAGGAACTTTTAACCCACAATCTGCTCTTTTGTTTTTCTTAGACTCTTCTAATGCCATCTTGTTCTTTTGAGTTACTTTACAGCAATGATTAGGGAGAGTAGTCAGATCTCCGTCTCCTGTCCTCCAGAGTTCTCAGGGTCGCTCACAGGTCCCCAGCTGAGCCAGGCCCTGTCCTCCTGTTCTCCACCTCGTCGCCTTCAGCTACAGCTCCCCTAACCCAGGCACTGATGAGGAGGTTCTTTGCTGCTAGTTTCGTGAGTCTCTAAGTCCTCACTGTGTCCTTCATGTTAATTATCCTTCCTGTCACTCAAGGACCCTCTGGGATCCAGCCACATGCCCTGCCCTGGCTGCATGTCTTGCTTGAGGCTGTGTGGGTGGTCTTCACAGCAGAGTCTTGCCAAGTTTACCTCCCTTCCCGTTCCTTCTCTGCTCAGGGACCTTCTCACTGGAGAAACCTCAGAGCCTAGCCAGTAGCCAAGTCTAGCCTTGATTCACAAGGCTTTTATCTATAGCACGATGCTTGTGAGCTGGCTCATCCACTGGACCCTTAGTCCACAACCATCCTGTCCCCAATGGAAAGTTTTTCTCAGGGAGGTGAAACAAGACTGGAGGGACTTTGGAGCAATTCAAAGACAAATACCACTGCTGCTCTGTCAATGCCTGGAAAGTCTCCAAGTTTCTTTTCCTAAGAACGTATGTTGCCTCCCATGATATTTATTAGACACAACACACACACACACACACACACACACACACACACACACACACACAGCCCTTCTCTACCTGATGCTTTTTGAAGAAGTAGGCATTATTTTTCCAGTTTAGGGAGTTCAGAGACAGCTGCAAGCTTCTGTCCTGGTCGGTTAGAACCACACACATGGCCAGGCGTTTAAGCCACTACTCCTCACCCACAGTTTGGGGATGATTCTTCACACTTGCAAAGTATACAAGGTGGTTTGTATAGCAACATCATTTTGTGGTCAGCAGGTTCTCAGCCATGGTCAGGATACTGCCTCACTGTGGGACAGATGGGCCTGGACCAGAAGTGGTCAAGCACGAGTTCTGTTTGCATCCATCTCTTAGCATGACAGGAACCTTGTAACTGGGCTGATTTCTGGTACCTGGCTCCCTCTCCTCTTCCTGTGCATGCACCTACCCAGGAGGCCATTCCATCTCATTTGGTGTGCTCCCCACAGGCAGCTTTTCTGGATGCTGTTATGCCAGGCTGGCTTCCAGTCCAATGGTTGATGTAACTTAGACGTGGAACCAGATCCCTTTGCTCTGTCCCACTCATGTTTAAAGACAAAGCCTTTTATATGAATTTCTAGAATTTTATGTTTTATATCCAATATCCAGAACTTTCATCCTCATCCCCTCTGCCACACTTGGGTCTTGCCTCCCTTCGCTTTCCTTACAGTCCTTTGACATCCTCCCTTCACTTTCCTTATAGGCCTTTGACATTTTAGCTTCTTCCTCCCTTGTCTTTAATTGCATCTCTAGACACCCACAAAAAGTCTGGAGGTCATGGGACTTCCATTGGTCTCTCTTGGTTCAGACTGTGGAGTTCTATTAAAGTTGGGTGGCAGGCTAGGGGGAGGAGGTGGGATGGTGAGTGTGGACTGCTGTTCTCACCCAGAGACACACAGAGGCATTTCCGGGAAGGGCTGAGGGCCGGAGGCTCCAGAGCCGGAAGCTGCCTGGGGCCCCAGCTAGAAGAGCCTCCCTCACAACTTTCTTTCTGAATAGTGTTTACACCCTGCCTGAGGCTGGGGAAAGCTGAGTCATCACCCCCTTCTGGGATTTCCCCAGAGGTTCTCTGTATTCCCCAACACACGTGAGCACACATGTACAGCACACACACAATTACATAGACAAGAGTCTCCCTGATAACTGTGAAACTGGATCCCAGAGTTCCTAAAGTTTCCTTCGCTGCCCTCTGACAATGCCCAAGGATATTTAAACCAGGAGCCTCCCACTGCACAAAGAGTTGAAAAAAATCAAAGGTTTCACAGATCAACTGGGTGACTAATTGTTACACACTGTAAACTATAAATTATGGAAATCGACCCCACTACAGCTGGGGGAAGGAATAGAAAGGAGAAGGCACGGATGTCTGAAGTCTTAGGGGGAAGGCACGGATGTCTGAAGTCTTAGGGGGAAGGCACGGATGTCTGAAGTCTTAGGGGGAAGAACGTATGTAGAATTTCAAAGATCAATTTTCTCCTCCTTTCAAATGTGTCAAGAAGATAAAAATAAAATCATAAGGAAGCTGGGGATGTAGCTCAATGGTGGAATGCTTGCCTAGCTGTACGAGGCCCTGGCTTGCACCTCCTTCACTGGACAGGGGAAGCAGAGGAGGAGGCAGGGGTGAGGGGAAATTAATATGGACAAGATCTTGTTCAGGGGTACGGAACACAAGCCTGGATTCAGAGACTGGAGTTTTTCAGCAAGAAAAAGAGCCAGTGTGGACTCAGCGAAGGAGTGGGCACCGGAAGAGATGAGAGGAAGCAGACAGACAGAAACGAGGCGGACACTGGCCAAAGGAAGGGTTTACTGTTGTTTTCAAGATGGTTTTAAAGGCAAAACTCAGGAGTTCATGGCTTCAGGTCTTGTTCTCATAGCTTCTCCATGACTTGAAGTGCTCTTCAAGCACGGTTCAGCCCTACAAGTAAGTCTAAAAAATATTTTTTAAGAATGTAAATTTTCTATATGATACTGAAGCATATTATATATGAAAGTTAGTCTTACAAGCCAGTTGGCTAAAACAAAATGTTAAGCAGGAGTGTACATTTCAATGGTCATCCTTACATTAAATATGCCTTAAAATGCCACATCAGTTCAAATCCAGCCCTTGCCAAATAATTATTGGCAGAGGCCAATGACCTGCCTTTGGGACAGCTCCAGGCCATGAAACTCTGCCAAGCAGGTGTGGAAGGATTTCTTCCTCCCCTCCCCCCTCAACGGAGGAAATCACCAGTTCCCAGGAGTGGTCTTTTCCCTGCCGAGGGATGTGCTGTCAGTCAAGGGGATCTTACAGAGCAACGGCTGTCCTTGGTCCCCATTTCCATCCTTCTTTCTGTAGCAAAGCCAGCTCTGCCAAGGAAGCCAGAGCCGAGCTGCAGGAAAGCCCTCAGCACTTGGTATTAAATGAGGAGGGAGGGACGTGGCGCCTGCCCTCACCCTGGCCTCCAAGTGAAGGTCACTGAGGAGAGAGAGGTCCAGGCCACTGTCCCCAGTGGCCTGGCATCATGGCAGCTTCTGGCCCAGTCACTGTGCAGACAGTTTATGTTTCCTGACCTAGTCACCTAGGTCTCCGTGGCCTAGACTTGAAAGTATTCCTATCTGTTGCGCAGATGGACACAAAACCACTGATTTCCAAAGCAAGAAACCTCTCACTGTAACTGTAGAGATTAACTCCCAAATCCAGCAGATGATCGGCTCAAGGCAGCAGAACCAACAGAAGTCCGAATTTGAGGACCCTTTCCACTATCTAATGGAACCCAATTCAAGCGGAGAGTGAAACATCCCTTCCAGTCTGCCCCGGCCACTCAATTTGTTGTCTTTGCTGCTCAAAGCACAAAAAAGCCAAAGCCTGCATCTGAGTGGCTCCTCCTCCTTTCATTAATGACTATTCTGGGTTGCTCCAAGGACAATCGTAACGTACATTGTTCCCCACGAGTCTTCCTACTTGCTGCTATCTCTGTCTCTCAGATGTAGACAGGAGATTCCTTCTCACATCCTTCCTCTTCCTGTTTTGAACCGTTTGAGAAGAGCAATACATGAAGCTGGAAAGGCTACCAAAAGCAAATGAAACAGCTTGGACAGGAATTGACACCGGGTGAAGCTGAGCTGTGGGGGTTTCTTCCCTATCTGCCCACTCGGCTTTTATGAAGGAGGAAGCCGAGGAGGAGGAGGAAAGTCCACAATAGAAACTTACGATTAAACAGGACACTCCTGAAGCAGTAACCTAGGCTGTCTGAGCACCACAGACACCCCGAGGAAGCTGAAGAAATGCCAGACAGGACAATGTGGACAGCCTGACGGTTTGCTCTTGTCATGAATGGGCAGGGTAGGGAACACAGAGTCTGACGGGGAGCCGGAGAGTCTGAGTGTAAGAAGAAAGACTGGGATGTGGTGTAGCAGAATGCAGTCACAGTGCCACACAGAGGGAAGTTCTTCCTTCCGTGGAACGGCCTAGTCTGGCCTGGAGACGGTGAGAATGTCATCCCTGGAGGCTGGCTGAAAGACCAACGTCTACCTTTTTATGGAGTCTTATTGGGACAAAGGATGGGGACACTGGAAACACACACTGTCAAAACAATGTATTTGGGAGTGGTTAGGTAGTAGTGAGTTTAAATGCCCTCTTATGGTCTGAATCTTTTTTTTTTCTGAGAGAAAACTCTAACCTCAGAAGAGTAGAGAGAAATGACATGATCAATACCAAGGGCTTGCAGAAAAGATTGAGAAAAACAAACCATAAAAGTGTGTCTCTTAACGAGGCTGCAGGCCCGTCCACAGTGGATGGCCATTTCTTTCAAGAGACTTCAGGGTCTAGGCATATTTCAAATGGGAGCAATGGGGACTGTCTTGATAGGAACCGAGCACACTGTTTTCCCCAGCTGTTAACCCAACCTGACCTTTTGCTTAGTAAGAAAAATCTACTTGCAGAAAAAAGGGTTTATCCTAAACAATATTGCCTGGACCTTACTCTCTAAGCCATACAAATTCTCTGTCTTCTGATGAAAATAGGAAAGGGTCCTTGGAGCCCAAGAAAAAGGAACTTTATTAATCGAACTACAAGAGAAAGCATCAGCTGACCACAGAATCCAACCAGCTGTCCAGCCAGAGGAGAGAAACAAGTGTTCGCATGGAAGGGAGCGGACGTGGATGAAAAGGCCTTTGTTTCTGGTCTTTTCTTAGGTCCTCTTTATCTCTATATAATGTTCCAAAACAGAGATCCCTCTGTGCCATATTATCCTACACACACACACACACACACACACACACACACACACACACACACACACAGATGACAGAGACAGAGACGCACGCACACACAAACATACACAATGCACACACACCATGTACCTCAGAGCAATCTCTTCATCACAAGGAAAACAACAATCCTGTCTGTTCTCGGACCTCACGAGTTTTGTTGCAATTATAGTAGTCATATCATTGTTGCCGTCCGTGAGGGGAGGACTCGAGATAGTGAAAGGAGACACAGGCTCCCATTGTCGAGGAAACCAAGGGTTAGTGGGAGGCAGCCTTTGCGGTCCTGTCTCTAGCTGGGATGCGGGTCATGCAGCTGCTTGGCTAGGCCGCCTCCCAGCTGCTCCACCATCCCAGCTGGTTTTGAACCGTGTACTTGTGGGTAGGCCAGGGTTGCTACTGGTGAGGGCATGTTTCACATTAGCTGGCTCTTTTCTAGACTCCAAAGCAGCTCCTCACATCTCGCTTATGTCTGTCGCCTCAGAGGCCTGCGGCCTCTCTGAGGAAGAGCATGCTTTACTGATGTGACCAGCTTTCGTGGGCCTGTCTTTGAATTCCTCTTTTTGTTTCTGCTAGTGGGAAAACTCACTGTGACAAACACATAATACGACAAGAAACTATCATGAGTTCGATAGTTTTAAGTAAGTCTGTATTTTTTGTTTTTATTTTTGTTTTGGGGGGCTTTTAAGACAAGGTCTTTTTATGTAGCCTTGGCTGTCCTAGAACTCACTATTTATATCATGCTGGTCTCAAACTCACAGAGATTCACCTGCCTCTGCCTCCTGAGTGCTGGGATTAAAGGTGTGTAACACTACACGTGGCATGAATTTGTATTTTACTTTCTATAACATCCATTTAAAAATAGTGGCAGATGTCTTTAGAGACCAGAAATATTATCTATATCCAATGCTTGGTAAAACAATGTAGGTAAAGGCCCTCTGGCAGTAGTTGACTCCTGGGCTGTGCCCTTGCTCAGTGGTAGACTCGCTCACCAACACAAGAAGACCCCTAGGTTTAGTCCCCAGCATCACCAAAAACAACCCCCCAGCTGATTCATTTCCTAAGCAGGGCTCCAGCACCTTTAATATCAGATGCAATTTCAATTAAAAAAAAAGTTCCTGTAAAAACCCAAATACTGAGACCCATGGGTAATGTTTTTCAAATATTGTCTTACAACCCAATAATTTCATATAAATTGTTGCCCTGATGCAGAATAGAAATATATACAGGCCTTAGGAAATTAGGCAAAGGATGAGAAGAGGTGGGGGCAGGAGGACTCTGATCACCCATCGCTATTATGAGATGTTAGCTGGAGTGAAGTAGGGTGAATAGTAAGGAAAGACACTGTATGCCTGCTTCTTCCCAGTGAGAAAGTGTATCAGGAAGGTGACCTCAGTTCGTTTCTGGCGCCTCTGTAGCCGCCATCATCTCCCGCCTTGCAGCTTCGTGCATCCCTAGTCTCTATTTTAAGGAGCCATAAAGATTAAGAAAAATTTAAAAAAAAATGTCTCAAGTTACTGAGGAGTAAGACTCCTCAGGAACGGTCCACCATCAAGCACCGGCGGCAAGTGCTGTTTTTAAAATTCCTCTTCTGTTGCGTTCTCAGTAAAGCTGCACTGTAGGGAAGTCAGGGATTCTCTTCTTTTCAACCCAGGAATGCTTGCTGCTGGACCCTTTTAGACAGTCATTTCAAGCGGCCCGACAATTGAACAGCCAAGCAGAAATTTCGGGTCTCCGTTTGTTAAATGCTTTTGAGGTCCTTACATAAAAGGTTGATAATGAAGTATTAAGAGGAACATGTCAAAGGCTATGGTTGGTCAAATTTCTCTGCCTGGCACAATGGGGATGACCTTACACAAACCCCAGAGTGTTTCGTTAGAGGAATAATCAATATTGAAAATGTTAAAATCACTTTCAAACATTACCTAAAAGCAGAATCTTGGCCAAGTATACGTTTTTAATTCCAACTGAGACTTAAGGAAAAGCAATTAAAGTGTAAGTGCATTGCATTGGAGATTTGGGCCCTTCCCACTAAGTCAGGCCGGGCAAGGAGGGGTTCTAAAATCCTGTGTTTAAATTAGCACGAACTTTCACATCTCTTTTCTCTTGTTTTCTTTTTGAATCCAGACACTTGAATTTGGACAGACAAGCAACCCAGCCACCCTTCAGTGTGGCATGTCAGTGTTGGAATGAAATGCACATGACCCCCTTCAGCAGGGAGGGGGACACACAGTAAAGGTATTTTTTAATGGAACAATTCTTCACACTGCCCTGGTGACTAGGGAGGGGCATCTCGTGTTTTTCTTTTGCTGATATTGAATCAGCTGAAGAGCGTGATGGGCACCAGGAGAAACGCCCTGAAATAGTCTCCCGGCCCTTTGTCATTTTGTTCTCATGAGGCAGAGATGGCTTCTTTTTTCCCCCCCCTTTCCTTTTCATGTTGAAATATTCAATTAAAAGACCAATTAAAACTGACCAATTATTTGGCGGTTTTGCTCATAATCAGGAATGTTGCAAATCATTACGCTTAGCTGTGAGTAGTCCTGCTAAGTTGGCGAACTTTGAAATCAACACTTTAATGGAGATTGCTAGGCTCATTTACGATAAGAATACACTCTCAATTAGCACAGGAAGCAGGTTCCAGCAAAGGCATTTCTATTCTGGCTTGCTGGATAGGATGTGGAGCAGTTGGATTTGTATCTTAAGTAGATGGTCGAAGTGAGAATTGACTGGGGCTGGGGGTTGATTGAGATAGCATCTGAATTGAGGAGAAACTCCAAATTGCCTAGCTGCATGTGTTCCTCGGGTTGTGCCTCCTTATATTATCATATTCTTGCTTAGTAACAATTGCATGTGCAGATGCCCTTCATGGTTCCCAAGACCAAGGGTAATATCATCTGGCACTTGTCCTAGAGTTTGCAAAGTACTTTCACAAGTTATCTGGTTTTCAGAGTGATTAGGAATTTCTGTACATTGAACAACTTAAATACATTTGTAGAAAAACTCAGGTTTCTAGAATATCTGCCTTCAAACCTGTTTGTTGACCCAATGCCAATAGCTCTAACAAATTTATAATGTCTAGGGACTACTAATGTGAGCAGTTTCTTATAATATTCTGAAGAAAAGTCAGAAAGTGCAGAATCAGATCATGCGCATTCTGTCTGCAGACCTGCCTGCCTTGAAGCATCTCTCCAGGCCACAGCGGGGTAAAAAGTTAGTGCCCCGGGCTACTGTCTGTTTCTCCCCAAATCACTCGAAATTTGTAGTATAGTCATTTATAAAAATATACAAAGTCCCTCGTTTTAAAATCCAATCTTTTATTGGCAAGAATCCTAAAGATTTGCTGAGACCAGCCACATACTTAGGACAAGCCCTACTGTGTAGAATGGCTTTTCCCAAGAGAGATCTCAAGGCCTCCTACCTGTCCGGAAATGAAAGCATTCTCCAACATATCACATACCCTTACACACCTCACATCCAAGTAGGTTACTCACCAGGCGTGGCTGAAGTGGAGGACAGAAGTGAGAAGAAAGATGCACACAGGCTTCATAAGGAACATAGTCTTCTGAGAAATGAGGAGAAATTCTCAGAAACTGGGGGACAGGGGAGATGGGACGTAGTCTTCCTCAGAGGCAGAGGGATGGAATTCTCCTCAGAGCTCGACTTCCTTGGTGTGTAAACGATCCCAAGCAGAGTTAAGGGGAGGTGAAATGGAGCTACCTAACATCCAAAGAAGAGATTATCTACTTAATTAAAGTTTTTCCCCCTCTAAGTCCTTCAGCCAATCAGAACTCAAGTGCCAGAGAAAGATTGAGTCGATCAAAAGAACACTCCAGGATCCTCCCAGACAAATGCAGAAGGGGACGAGGAGAATGAGGACAAAGGAGGGGTGGGGGGAGAGACATAGCAAATCCCCTCACATAATCACTGCGTGGAGTTGCCTCTCTCTTGCTGTTCTCTGCCCACCACACCACAGCCGTCCCCCACCCAAGCACATGCACACACAGACGCATCCACACAGGGAGAGGCTGGTCCCCAAGAGGGATTTAGAGCGGATCATGCTTTCCTAGTTGGTCTTTGTAGCACTTTGAGACTGAATTTGCATTTGGGATAGCTTTCCTCAGGCCCTGGGGAGCCACAGGCCCTCTGGTCTGGGGTTGCTGGCTGTGTATCTAGCTGAAAAGAAGGTTTGGAAACTTCGGGACGTTGATGTCCTGACAACTTTTCCATCAATAACAGTGCCTGCTACTACATTCTCAGACCAATACAAGACACTGTGAAAACTGCACCCACATCCCCCAACACACACACACACACACACACACACACACACACACACACACACACTCACAATTTCGACTTGAAATGTATTTATGCGTGGTACTGTGATAATAAAATGGTGTGGGTGAAAGAAGTACTACACAGCAACAGACTGCTTTTAAATCACACTGGGTGATCCAGGGACACTTTCTGGAGAACATAAAACATGGGTTTCAGAGAAGGGATGCGATTTCAACCAGCACATGAAAGTGGCCCCAGATTCCCAGCTTCTGGGGCCTGGGCCAGGAGGGTTCCTCTAGCTCCCACTGTTCTGAGTGCTCCCGTAGGGAGGAAGAGTCACGTCCATCTTAGTGCAGGTGCTCCTCAGAGGGCTCTAACCTCACTCACTGTTCAAGTCTTTTATCTGGGCATTCCTGCCACCTTGCTTCCTGGCCTCCCAGAGTCTGCACTCCACTTCCAGAGTTCCTCTTGTTCCCGAACTCTCCGGCCAGACTGATGCCAACAAACCAAAGAATTATTGAGCTGAATTATTATCTGTATTGATCAGGCCTGGTGAGTTAGAGGTCTAGCCTTTGGCATTCTGAGAAATTCATTGTCCACTTGGAAACCTCCAGACCAGGTCTTCATTTGAGACCACAGTGAGCTCAGTCAATTAACTACTTTGGGTCTGTCCATCTGTCCCCATCCAGAAAGGCAGCAGCAGATTTGCTGAGGGTTAGTATCTGTTTCTCTTTTTTTTGTTGTTGTTGTTGGCTTGTTTTCAACACTGGGACAGTATGAATTACCAAGTTTGCAGATAATCTGACTTTGTGTTTGAGATAGAGTTTCCCCCTGTAGTTCAGGCTGCCTTTGAACTCACAGCAACCCTCCTGTCTCAGCCCCTTCAGCACTGGATACAGGTCCGAGCTACCATACCAGGCAAATCATGTTATTTGGCTGAATATTTAAAACCAATCTCTGTACATTTGTGTTTTAATGTTGGGATCATGTAAACTGTCAGGTATGTTATAAGAAATCTTATTTTGCTGAATATCTGGCTTGTTTTCCTTCTCATAAAGGACTTAACTTTTAAACTCATTTCCGTCTTAAGTATTGCTACTACATCAGTTTGGCATAGAATAAAAGACATGATTTACTGAGATAAAGCTCTTATCTCAGTGGATTAGATACAATAGATTATCAATATCAATATGAGACCCACTGTCCTTTTGTCCCAACTTTATAGCCCCATGAATTTCTTCTCATCATTTCCAGGTCCCAGGGCTGGAGATCCTCCCTGCTGCTTCAAATCAGGGGCCTCAGGGCACAGCGAACTACATTCGTTTGCATAACTCATCAGCAATTTTCTCATTTGATTGCTTTTACTATTATGGAGACAAACATTAGATTTTTTTTTTGAGACAAGGTTTCTCTGAATAACAGCCCTGGCTGCCCTGGAACTAGCTCTGTAGACCAGGCTGGCCTCAAGCTCACAGAGATTTGCTTGCCTCTGCCTCCTGAGTGCTGGGATTAAAGGCATCACCACGCCCACTCAGAACATTAGATGTTCTTTAATCTCCTGGGATATACCAAAAACTGATATATTGAAACAGTTTACAACTTAGACATTGTTATTACTGTGTATAAATTGTACAAAATCGGCTTCATTTTGACATTCCCATACTTGTGTATCCCATACTTTACCATATTTTCTCCCTATTGCCCTCTCTACAACTAGCTTGCTCAATCTTTGTCTAAATTATTTAGTTTATTTTCCTTGGGTGTTTTCTTGAGAGTATTTTCGACCTAAAAATATGACAATTAAGGTAGACAACCAAGAAGCAAAATACTGACCATACCCAGTGATGTCACGGTTCTAAATTATTAATACTGACACTGTACTGGATTGTTTAGTCTCTACTGTCTCGGTCACTTTGACTTTGGTCCACAGAAACTGATCTCATCCATGTAAGAAAATACATGGGTGTTGTTTTAAGCCATGATGTCTGTGGTTGTTTGTTACAGTCCTCCTCATGAATCATCAGTGAAGAAAATGCGCCACAGACTTGCCTTCTGTCAAATTGAGAGAGGAAAAAAAGATACACAGTTTCTTCGGCTTGTCTCTTTTTCATGTTTTATTTTACTAGCTAAGACCACTAGTGAGTGTTGACTAGAAATGTTGATAATGATAACTTTTGACTTCTTTGTCAAATTAAATGGGGAAACCTTCCTGTTTCACTATGAAATAAGATACTCCATATTAGGGTGGAGAGATGGCTCAGCGGTGAAGAGCATGGGTTGCTCTTGCACAAGATCTGAGTTCGATTCCAGGCATTCTCACCAAGCAGCTCACAATCATCTGTGACTCCAGCTTCAGGGGGAGGGGGGAAATCTGTCACCTCTGGGCTCCACTGGCACCAACACTCACCTGATACACACACACACACACACACACACACACACACACACACACACACACACCATTTTTAAGAAAAGATATTTGATGTATGGGGTGATTGAATAGTTATGGCCTCCATAGACTCATGTGTTTAAATGCTTAGCCCATAGGGAGTGGCACTATTAGGAGGTGTGGCCTTATTGGAGTGGGTGTGGCTTTGTTGGAGGAAGTGTGTCAAACTGGGGGCAGGCTTTGAGGTCTCATATGCTCGAGCTATGCCCAGTGTGGCACACAGTCTCCTTCTGCTGCCTGCAGATCAAGATGTAGAACTCTCAGCTCCTTCTCCAGCATCATGTCTGCTTGCACACTGCCATGTCCCACCATGATGTTAGTGGGCTAAACCTCTGAAACAGGAAACCAGCTCCAATTAAATGTTTTCCTTCCTTTATAAGAGTTGCTGTGGGGGCTGGATAGATGGCTCAGGGGTTAAGAGCACTGACTGTTCTTCCAGAGGTCCTGAGTTCAATTCCCAGCAACCACATGGTGGCTCACAGCCATCTATAATGGGATCTGGTGCCCTCTTCTGCCCTGCAGGGATACATGCAGGCAGAACACTGTATATGTAATAAATACATCTTTAAAAAAAAAAAAAAAAGAGTTGCTGTGGTCATGGTGTCTCTTCATAACAATAAAACCCAAACTAAGACAATGTGGAATTATTTGTCTTTACATGATATTCATATCCCAAACTAGAACAAAGTTATATTGTAGAAATGATCACATGTGACTTCTGAGGCTGAGTATAACAGATGTCTGTTTCCACCTGGCTTTCTTGGCTCATTTGCTCTGGGGAGGCCATGTTGGGAGTGTTGATGGGACACTTGAGCACCCTTTGGAGGCACCAATGCAGCCAGAATGCTCCTGCCCACAGCCAGCACCAATGTGTAACACCACACATAAGTCACCTTGGGGCCAGCCTCAGCCAAGCCTGCAGGTGACTGTAATACTGTCTAGCATTCTTGACTGTGACTTCATGAGAAACTCCGAGCTAAGGCCACCTTAGACTGCCCTAGTTCCCAGCCTGTAGAAACTGGGACAGAACACAGATGCTAATCACTGAGTTACTCTGCTAGTCTTCAGCCTGATTTGTTATGCACCAATGGATAACTAACACAAGGAGGTTTGCATAGTCTGTACTAGATTAAAGACCTTCACATCTATGCCTAGCGTTACATTTTTTTTAAATGAATGAGGGGGCTAGAGAGAGAGCTCAGTGGTTGAAAGTATTTGCTTCTTTTGCAGAGGACCCGAGTTCAATTCCCAGCACCAATATGATGGCTCATAACAATTTGAAACTCCAGTTCCAGGGTCTGATGTCCTCTAGAGGCATGCAGAGAAAACACTCATATACATAAAATAAAATAATAACTGAAAAAATAAAATAAAATAAATGAACTTATTTTTTGTTATATTCAGTTTACCCATGTAGTGGACTATTTATCCTTAGTATTCGAATGTGATGAATTCTATTGGACTTTTCCAATGATAAAGCAAGTATTACTGGGATTAAAAACAATTTACATCATCAGGCCTGTGCTCAGGCGTCTCTACCCAGTTAGCCATCTTGCCAGCCCCCAACAACGTAGATTTTTTAAGAATCTATTTACCATTCTACTTTCCTAGCTCCCATTCCTGCCAATCTGTTGCCTTTGTGTTTGGAGTGTTTTCAATGTCCGCTTGTGTGTCGGTCAGCTCTCTGTCTCTCTCACAAGGTAGTGGAGAGAAGCCACTGTAAAGGGAAATGGGTTTATTTTGGTTCATGGTTTCAGTGCTGTCAATGACTTCTCTCTTGGCCTCACTGCTGAGGTGAAGCTGAGCATCATGGCAAGAGGAAGTGGAAAGCAGAGCCCCTGGGAAGTGGAGGGAGGGGGAGGTCAAAGTGGAAACAGGGTACCCTGTTAACACCTTTCCACACTGGTCTACCAGCCTCCGCCAGTCTTCTTCTTCTTCTTTTAATTTTAAAAATATTCATTTATTTATTTTTCATGTATCGATGCTTTGCTCACATGTACATCTGTGCACCATGTGTGTGCCTAGTGCCTGCCGAGGTGGGAAGAGGACATCAGATCCCCTGAGACTAGAATTGGTTGTGAGCTGCCATGTGGGTGCTGGGAATCAAACCTGAGTCCTCTGGGAAAGCAGCCAGTGATATTAACTGCTGAGCTATCGCTCCAACCCCTCCCTCTTAAAAAAAAAAAAAAAAAGATGTTTGTTGTAGCAGAAGTTTCTCCGATCCCCGGCCCTGTGGTCCAGTAGCCGCTTATAAAACAATCACTCAGAGGCTTATATTAATTACCAACTGTATGGCCTATGGCAGGCTTCTTGCTAGCTAGCTCTTTCATCTTAAATTAACCCATTTGTATTTATCTATGTATTGTCATGCGTTCTGTGGCTTTACCTGCGTCCCATTACATGTTGCTCCTTGGACGGCAGTTCGGCGTCTCCCCCCACTCTCCTTTCTCCTCTCATTATCTCTCTTGGATTTTCCCACCTGGCTCCATCCTGCCCTGCCATAGGCCAATGCAGCTTTGTCTACTAACCAATGGGAACAGCATATATTCACAGAGTATAGAAAGACATCCCACAGCACTCTGTGTGTGTGTGTGTGTGTGTGTGTGTGTGTGTGTGTGTGTGTGCCTATGCACATGGGTGCGCACCTGTAAGGCAAAGGAATCCCCTGGAACTGGATCTACAGGTGGTTGTGAGCAGCCAGAAGTAGGTGCTAGAGACTGAACTTGGGTCCTCTTGGAGAGTAGCAAGTGCTCTTAACTGCTGAGCCCTCTCTCCAGCCCTTAATTTTTCATTACATTTATTTGCTTATTGAGGAGGTGTGCCAGAACACACACATGCGTGGAGGTCTCCTGTGGGAGTTCTCCCCTTACATCACAGAGATCTTATTCAGGTTGCCAAACTCAGTGGCAAGTGCCTTTATCTGCTGAGCCATCCCATAGCCCCAACCCTGGTTTTAAGCTCACCTTCCCTTCTTCAAAACTCTATTCCATTTTATTAATCATGCGTTTGATCTTAGAATGTTCCTCCATTACTTCATCATCTCACTGGATTCATAAGAAGATGCAAGTATTTTATGCAGCATTTCCAGATGTTCGCAATGGAGAGATGCTCAGGTTTTGCCATGTGCTGGAAATGATGGTCAGGCCAAGCTTCTTGATGGCATTATTGCATTTCTGATCTTCTATGCTATGCACTTCCGTGTTTCTAATTAGTTTGCTTTTAAGGATTTTCTTATTTTTGTATTTTTATGTATGGGGTGTTTTGCCTGCACTGGTGTACGTGTATACAGTGACCAGGGAGACCAAAAGAGGGCATCAGATCCTCTGCAACTGGCATTATAGGCAGTTCTTAGCTACTATGTGGGTGCTAGGAATTGAACCAGGGTCTTCTGGAAGAGCAGCCAGTGATATTAACCACTGAGCCACCCCTTCAGCCCCACATAAGTCCTTTGCTTTTAAAAAAGGTTTTATTTGTAGGACATATTTATATTTATAGGAGAAATACAGAGGTAATATAGAGTTCTCATATGCTTCACATTTTAAGTGAATATGATACATTTAACCAGTCAATAATGGTACAGTATTATTAACTGAAGTCCACAAGACACTCCTATTTACTTACCTTTTGTTTCAATATCTTTTTTTTCTGTTTTAGTATCCATCCAGCTTATCACATTACATTGAATGGGAATGCCTCCTTATGATCCTTTTGGCTCTGATAGTTTCTCAGACTTTCCTTGTTTTGATGACCTTGACAATTCTCAGAAGTACTAGTCAGACATTTTGTTTCATGTCCCTCAGTTGGCAATTTCCTGTTGTCTGTCTTGTGATTAAAAAATAATAATAATCCCAGCACTCAGGAGGCAGAGCCAGGCGAATCTCTGTGAGTTTGAGGCCAGCCTGATCTACAGAGAGAGATCCAGAACAGGCACCAAAACTACACAGAGAAACCCTGTCTCAAAACAACAACAACAATAACAAAAATCCTTTGCCAATCTGAGAGGGAGAGAGGGAGGGAGAGAGAGAGAGAGAGAGAGAGAGAGAGAGAGAGAGAGAGAGAGAGAACCCAAATTTATAAAACTAGTGATGATAAAAAGGGATGCTACAATCAATTCTAATGAAACCCTAAAGATCATTAGGGAATATTTTGAAAACAGAAAAAAAAGCATTTAGAAAAAAATGGATAAATTCATAAATCAGGAGGATTAAATGATGCAAACAAGGGAAGTTAAAAATAGTTAGAGTCTGGCCGGGAGGTGGTGGCGCACGCCTTTAATCCCAGCACTCGGGAGGCAGAGCCAGGCGGATCTCTGTGAGTTCGAGGCCAGCCTGGGCTACCAAGTGAGTCCCAGGAAAGGCGCAAAGCTACACAGAGAAACCCTGTCTCGAAAAACCAAAAAAAAAAAAAAAAAAAATAGAGTCTCCTAAAAAAAGAAAGCCCAGGACGAAATGGTCTCATCGCCTATTTCTGCCATAATCTGCTGTCATAAAACAGAAAAGAATGCTATCACGTTCCAGAGCCAAGGAAGAAAGGAAGAAGGAAAGAAAGCTAGTAACCTAGCAGTTATGGCCAACACAGTGCAAACTCGGAGACGTTGTGGTCTTTCAGTCACATACCGCTTTATCTGGGATCGTTGTTGTTGTTGTTGTTGTCTTATTGGTCTTTTGCTTGTGTTTTATGGTTTCCAATTTAGTGTTTTTGAGTTTTTGTTTTGTTTTTTTGTTTGTTTGTTTGGGTTTGTGTGTGTGTGTGTATGTGAGTGAGAGAGAGAGAGAGAAAGAGAGAGAGAGAGAGAGAGAGAGAGAGAGAGAGAGTTTTCTGTGGATTTGGAGAGGGTTGTTTTGTCATAATTGTGTGTCTTTGGGATTTGCTTTATTTTTTTGTTTACTTCCTGGTTTGTTTTCTAAAGAGAGAAAGAAATGGCTTAGGTTGGGAAGGCCTAGGAGGAGTTGGGGGAGATGAAAAGCGTGAACAGAATACATCAGGTGAAAAAAAATTTTTCAATAAAAAATGCAAAAAGTAATTTAAGGACATTAAAATAATAAATAAACTACCTCAATCTGAAAAATAAACTGTATGTATATATATATATATGTACATGTGTGCATATCAACATTTATACATACATATCTACTTACAGCCAGCATTATATTAAATGGGGAAAACAGAAAAGCATTTTCTCTAGAACCAGAAACCACACAAGGTTTCCTGACTTCTCTATTCCTAAGAGAATGCTTGAAGTCTTGGCTAGAGTTAGCTAGGAAGACAAGATGGAGAAATTCAAGTGATACAAACTGGAAGACGTAAAGCCCTCCGTGATCATGGATTGGCAGAATTAATATTATAAAACTGGCTATATTACAGAAAGCGACCTAGAGATTCAAAGCAATCCCCACAAAAATTTCAATGACATTTCTCACAGAAGGAGCAAAAGCATTCCTAAAGCATATATGGTGGCATAAAAGGCTACAACAGCCAAAGCAGTCCTCAGCAGAAAGAACAATGTTAGTACCTCACGGTATTTGACCTCAGGCTACACTACACAGCCACAGTAACAACAGCAGTAAAGCGTGTTGCTGGCACATAGACAGGAGGGTGGGACCAGTGGGATGGGACAGAGGACCCCGAAACAAGCCCACATAGCTGTGACTGGTCAGTCTTTGACAAAAGTGTGGTGCATGTGAGCAAAGACAGTCTCTTTAACAAGTGGCTTGGAGAAAACTGGGTAGGCATGTGCACAAGATTGAAAGTGGATTCTTGTCTTTCACTCAGCACAAAAACCAGTTCAAAATGGATGGAAGACCTGTAGCTCTGAAAATGTTGGAGGGAAATACAGGCGGAATGCTTCCTGAGACACCGGCGAGGACTTTTTGAAAAGGGTTTGGAGTTCACAGGAATAATAGCAAACACTGGCAGATCGATCCGCTTGCATGGAGCATGGAAGTTCTGCGCAGAGATAGAAGCAGCCTGCAGCGGAGAGGCAGCCTGCAGAATAGGAAAACATATCTGCCTGCTGTTCATCTAACAGGGCATCAGTATCTACACCGGGCATGACAAGAAGGCATAATGATATATATGCATAAAAATGACACAGTGAAATCCATGTCTTTGTTAACAAAAAAAAATTAAAAAATTTAAAAGTAGGTAGAAGAAAATAAAAATAAAACTTAAAACTATGGAAGTTACTGTATTTTGAGACATAGACTTTTCACAGTAGTGTTTTAAGGAGCATCGAGCAGAGGCTGGAGACATGGCTCCCAGGTTAAAAGCACGTGCCGCTCCTGCAGAGGACCCAGGTTTGATTCCCAGCGTCCACTCGTCGACTCTTGCCTTCCACCCTGCTGAAGCAGGGTCTTTCTTGTTTCTCCCGATGTCAGGCTTAATCCAGGCTAGCTGGTCTGTAAAGCCGCCAAGCCACTAGTTCTCAACCAGTGGGTCACGACCCCCACAGGGTCGAATATCAGATGTTTACATTACGATTCATAACAGTAGCAAAGTTACAGTTATGAAGTAGCAACAGAAAATAATGTTACGGTTGGGGTCACCACAACACGAGGAGCTGTAGTAAAGGGTCGCAGCACTAGGAAGGTTGAGAACCGCTGCTCTGGGCAGTTCTGTTCCTGTCTGCCATGTCATCACAGAAGTGTTGAGATTACAGATGTGTGCTTCTACATTGGGTTGTTCCTTTTTCATTTTGCTCTGACTGTAGGTTCCGGGGTTCGGACTCCTGTCATCAGGCCTGTGTGACTAAAGGCCTCTCTCTACTCACGGAGCCATCCCCTTACTATTGTTTGTTTGGCCTTTCTCTGGACACTGAAAATTCAAATTCAGACCTGTTCCTATAACCTGTTTTTTTTAATTAATTTATTCATTTATCTCTTTGGTTTGGTTTGGTTTGGTTTGGTTTTTCGAGACAGGGTTTCTCTGTGTAATTTTGGTGCCTGTCCTGGATCTCACTCTGAGACCAGGCTGGCCTCGAACTCACAGAGATCCATCCGCCTGCCTCTGCCTCTGCCTCCTGAGTACTGGGATCAAAGGCGTGCGCCACCCCCTCCTGGCTTAACCTTTTTTTTTTTTTTTTTGATGCTGTTGTTGTTGTTTTTCAAGACAGGGTTTCTATAGCCCTGGCTGTCCTAGAATTCACTCTGTAGACTAGGCTGGCCTCAAACTCAGAGATCCCTTACCTCTGGCTCCTGAGCGAGTACTGGGATTAAAGATGTGTGTCATCACGGTTTGGTCCTATAACCTGTTTTGAGTGGAGTGGCCAAAACACGGGTGGGAAATTCTAGAATCTTCATCCTCTAGTATTTTCAAGTCTTCTGCACTGTTGAACCTGCTGATTCTTGAGAACATCCAACTATGTTCACAAAGGCTAATACCTGTGGACGCCATAGACAAAGATTGAGAAAGGGATAAGGGCCCCACATGGTGGTGCATGCCTTTCATCCCAGCATTGGGAGGCAGAAACAGGAAGATCTCTGTGAGTTCCAGGCCAGTCTGGTCTACACAGCAAGTTCCAGGCCAACCAAGAACTCACTACTACATAGTGAGAACTTATCCTAAAAAAAACCCAAAAAACAAAAAAACAAAAAAAACCATGTGAGGATGTAAAAAGCTGCCCTCTAAGGTGGATACTTAGAAGTGGAGTCTTTCTTGCATGGGCATTATTTCAAGCAGGATATTTTTGAGACTACTGGGCTTCACAGAGAATGGACAAGGAATGGACAAGAGCAGCAATGTTAGGCTCCTGAGAGCCACAACTGGTGCCATGAAGCCTAAGCTTCTGGCTGACTGCCAAAGGGTGACTTGATAGTTTCAGTGAGGACCAGATCAATGGGAGGGACAGCAAGTACTCTGGGGAGGTTAGGTTCCTTTCCAAAGTAGGACCTTTCCAGCAAGTCAAAGTGACTGGATGCCGGGCTTCCCTGTCAGAAAAGCGAGGCATCTTCTCTGTAGACGGCAAAGGAGAGAGCAGGGTGCTTTCCATCAACATTGCTCCAACATAGTCCATTCCTTCACTCAGCATGTGTGTCATGGGTGCCCATGACATGCTAGGTGCTGTCTGGGCACTAGGGATGCAGCTGTGATGAGTGAAACTAGCCCTTGTTGCCATGGAACTGGTGATGTCGTGGAGACGTGGAAAAATGAACCAATGGCAAAGGTTGTCATATGATACACAGTATGGGAAAAAAAAAGATGATTGACAACGAGTTAACCAAAGGTCTACTGTATCTGTGTCAAATAATGGGTTCTGGGGTGATAGCCAAGGTGAGAAACAGGAAGTACAATCAGGAGTTAGACCTAGGGAAGAGATGCCATGGAGAGGAACTAAAAATGCAGAGAGGTAGGCAGGTTAGGGGGTAAGGAAAGGGGCTGGATGTGAAGCACAGTAACTCAAGAGAAGTGAAGAACCTTCTGGATGTTTCGGTCTTGTTCTAAGAGCACTTGGAAGCAGCAGGTGGATTTGAAGCAGGGAGGTATGATGGCATGGCTTGTATTCAGAAACCTGTTCTGATTTGATTGCTGTGCAAAGAAAGGATTAAAGGACTCGTGAGACAGGATCAGGGAGGACCATGCAGGCAGGCTCTACAGTGGTCCAGGATCAGGGAGGACCACGCAGGCAGGCTCTACAGTGGACCAGGATCAGGGAGGACCAAACAGGCAGGCTCTGCTGTTGTCCAGGTGAGAGACAAGGGTGATTTTGCCAAGGGCAGAAGCAGTAGACAACAAAAATTTTCCAGAAGTTTGGATTCATCATTTCCAAAAGGAACTATATTCCTATTATTTTTAAAATTAAAGCTATCAGACATGTGAGAACTTTTGTATTTTTCTTGCTATTATTGTTGTTTGAGACAGGGTCTCTCTATTTAGTCCTGTCTGTCCTGGCAGTTGGTATGTAGACCAGGCTGGCTTCAAACACAGAGATTCCCCCTGCTTCCGCCTCGTGAGTGCTGGGATTTAGAGGTATGTGCCACCAGATGAGGCTTTTGTGAGAGTCATTTATATCAATGTTTTCCGACTGATGTGTGTGCATCCACCATCTGAGGCTTGGACGGACATTCTTAGAAATGACAGCCCCGGTCAAAGCAATGTCGCTGCGGTGTTAGGAAAAGTCTTAAGGGAGATGTGTTTTTTGCTTCTTACGTCAGCAATGGCACTTCCTTTCGGTCATGTCCCTGAAATCACCCCGTCCGTGCCTATTGGAAATAAGGTCAGAAGGAGGAGTTAGGGCTTGTCGAAGAAGCTTGTGTGCCAGGCTGATGTGTCACTGAGAGTTTGTCTTTGGCATCAAACCCAGAGCCTTGTGCAAGCTAAGCAAGTACTCTATCACCAAGCTATCTGCTGCCCTCTTCTGGCCTCTGTGGACACCAGGCATCCATTCTGCATATGCGTCCATGTAGGTGAAACACTCACATACAGAAAATAAAAACAAATCTTTAATAATAATGCTACTATTAAGTTACTCTGCATGAGTATATATGCACCATATTTATACTGGAGCTACAGGTAATTGTGAACCACTGTGTGGTACTGGGAGACTCATTATTAATTATGAAAGCTCGGCCTTAGCTTAGGCTTGTTTCTAACTAGCTTTTATAACTTAAATTAACCCATATTTTTAAATCTATGCTCTTCCATGAGCTCATTATCTCATCTGTGTTTTGCCCATCCTGCTTCCTCTGCACCTGGCTGGCAACTCCCCCTTTCTTCCTCCCAGCACCCTCTCTGTCCGGCAGCCCTGTCTGTCTGTACCTCTCGCCTAGCTGTTGGCCATGCAGCTTTTTATTAAACCAGTCACAATGACACAGCTTCACACCGTGTGAAGGAGTAGTCCACAACAGGTGAGGCCCTGCTTTTTATTCCCACCATGCCTCCCTCCTCACCCCAGTGAATAAAATGGAGACTGGAGCGAGAGCCCCTGAGACAGGGAAATCACTTAGAAAACTCTTGCATTGTACAGAGGAGGAGTCGCGAAGATCTAGATTAGAACAGTATTTCCAGAACTGGGCAAGGACCAATGGGATGAAAGGTCTTCCAGAGGCTGATGAAACCCACAGAACGCCACGGAACCAGCGCGTGTTATCAGAGATCAACACAGATGTTGAATCAATCGTATGTCATGAGAAAGTAAGATGCTGAAAAAGGATGATTTGGGGGTAAAATAAGTGGATAGAACTGTTTCACAGCTATGTGGGTTAATAGCACTTAAAATGGCTAAGCCTATAAACAGTATGTTAAATTTTTTAGGAAAAGAAAAAACAGAATAAAGAACTGAATGGTAACAGTACCCTGTTCTCTTAGCCAACAGCAGGCTGGAGGGAAGAAGGCCATAGTTGTGACTTGTCGGACGCGTCAAGGAAACAAGTGGAGACTCAATAAGCTGCTTTCTGAAAACTGAGCCATGCATGGCTCTGGACCATTATCAGTCAATCAGATAATCATGTCAACATGTTGGATAGACAGTGGTAAAGAGGATCAGAAGAAGAAGGAGATGGAGAAGGAAGAAGGAGGAGGAGGAAGAGGAGGAGGAGGAGGAGGAAGGAGGAGGAAGAGGAAGAAGAAGAAAGAAAGAAAGAAAGAAAGAAAGAAAGAAAGAAAGAAAGAAAGAAAGAAAGAAAGAAAGAAAGAAAGAAAGAAAGAAATTGATAGTGCCTACCTGCCTTGGTTCTCAGAAGGATGGACAGGTCTTTGCTTTCTTTTCTTCACAGGATGTCGGCGCTGAGACTAAGCAGCTGCCCTCCATGCAAGGCATGAAAACCACGTGCACAGTGGGTTCTGGTCACATGGTGGGGACACTGCAGAGATCTGGCGTCACAAGAGCAGTATGGCTGTCCCCACTGCTAGGAAGAGCTAACACTGGACCCCACAGGCAGCCAGGGTGCTCAGGACACCCAGGATCACATTTCAGGCTTACTGAGGCAGGTGACTGTCTCCTCCTGCAGGCAGGATTAGGAAATGTTAGTAGACGTTTAAAATCACCCCACAGATAGCCAATTTTGAAGTCAGGACTCAAACCTAGGTCTGAATGATGCTGAGGACAGCCTGGCTCTGTCCTATTTCCCTCCCTAGGAAGCACAGAGGGGGGCAGTGAGGGCTGGTTCCTGGAATCAGTGGCATGGTGGGTCACAGGGCCACTGCACTAACTAAATGGGCTGCAGGAAACTGAACAGACTATGCTCAGCAAGCAGATCCCTAGGGGATACGGTGGGCGTCCTCCATAGCTGTGCGCCTGTCTTCTGGAGAACGCGTCTGCACATGGGCAGTTCTGTTGGTTGTTACTCAACTGAGAAAAGGAAGCCGTGTTCACAGAGTCCCACAAGGACCAAGCCCCTTAAAATGGCCTCTGCTCTCGCATTTCTTTATAAACCACACATCAAGATCATCTGGAGAGATTTTAGGGAAAGGTGACCATATGTCTCCCCAAATTTAGGAACCAGAGTTTCTTGGGATGTAATTTGGGAGTCTGTACTGGCAATTGCGTGGGGAGCCAGGTTTGGAAACTTGTTGGATGCATCTCAAGAACTGTTTGGAGTCGGAAGAGCTTTCTTCTTTGAAAGGGTCAGATGGGGGAGCCTAAGGAAGCCCGCTAGCTTTCTTCTTCAACCTTCCCCTCCTCTCCCTTCCCAGTCATCCCCCTCTTTACGCTTGGTTCTGGCAGTCTCGAAGTTTTTCCATCCTTTGCTGGCAAGACAGTGACATTTGGAACAGCAGCGCCGCACAGTGGAAAGGAACGAACACTACAGCGCTACGCGCATCTCAGGATGGCTCTTTAGTAGAGCCAGGGGCTGCAGGTGCCCGCGTGTCCTGCAGGGGGCAGCACGTCCCTACATGTTTAGGTGGGGACGGTCCTCCTCAGTTGTGGGTGGGTGATTTCAAGGGAAATCCCTGGAGAGGACGTGAGGTTGAAGATCTGTTCTAGATCTGAAACCTCAATCCTCCACGTTGTGAAGCTAGAATAAACTTGAAAGAGACCAAGTGCAGCGGCACGGACAAGCCTTGTCTCGAAGTTAAACCATGGTGCATGATCTGTGGTTGGTGTGAGACTGTGGTACCACCAATGTTTCGGTAGGCTTTCCAAATACAAGTCTGACACGGACCCACGGTCAGACATTCCCTTGGAGAGATTTTTTTATGTGTACATGAATCAGACATTAATTAACACATTAGGCCTGTTCTCTAGTGATATCTCAACACGATGTCACGTGGGTTTGTGTTGGTGGGACAGGGTTGGGTGACTATAGTACTGGTCTTGTTGTGGTGGTGAGGTGAGTCTGTTGAAGGTTTATTTATTGATTTTCTTTATTTGCATGTATGTGAGGGTGCGTGAGTTTATGAGTACGTGCCCTCTGAAGCCAGAGGGCTCTTATCCCCTGGAACTGTAGTTACAGTTGTGAGCTGCCTGGGTGTGGAAACTGAACCCCAGTCCTCTGCAGGAGCAGTACACACTCTTAACCACTGGGCCATCTCTCATCTCTCCAGCCTGGGTAAAGTTGTTTTAATTATGTTATGTTTGTTTGTTTGCTTGCTTGTTTGCTTTTAGACAGTCTCTCTCTGTCTCTCTGTCTCTGTCTCTCTGTCTCTGTCTCTGTCTCTCTCTCTCTCTCTCTCTCTCTCTCTCACACACACACACATACACACACACACACACACACACACACACACACACACAATTACATAGCTCTGGCTGACCTGGGACCTGCTATGTAGACCAGGCTGGCCTCGAACTCAGATTTGCCTGCCTCTGCTGGGATTAAAGGCATGTGCGACCACATCTGACTTAATTAAGCATGCTCTTTGTTTGTTTGTTTGAAGACAGGGTTTTGCTGTGTAGTGCTGGCTGTCCTGGAACTTGCTCCGTAGACCAGGCTGGTTTTGAACTCAGAGATTCACCTGCCTCTGCCTCCCGAGGGCTTGTTTTTATTGGTTCCCACCTGGCAAAGTTCTCTCCCTCCCTCTCCCCTCCCTCTCTCTCCCCTCCCCTCCCATTATACATTTCCAATATTTGTACTGGACACACTCCTTTCAATGACATGCTTAGTGATTCAGCTAAATTAATACAAGTGGGATGAATATATAATAAAGTGTACATAAATATGCCAACTACCTAGCTGTTTTCTTTTCTTTTAAAAATTAACTAATTACATTTTATGCTGCATAATATTTGTGCATCTTTATAGAGTACAAATGGTAATTTATGGTAATTCAATACATACAATGTATAATAATCAAATCAGGATGATAAACATTTCCTTCTCTTCAAACAGAAGTTATTTCTTTAAAATTTTTATTATATTAATTTATTTATGGTGTGTATGTGTATGGGCATGCATGAGCCATGGCGCACATGCGAAGGTCTGAGGACAATTTGTGGGAGTTTGTTCTCTCCTTCCATTTTGTGTGACCTGAGGATCAAATTCAGGTCATCAGGCATGGCAGCAAGTGCCTTTACCCACTGAGCCATCTGGTCCACCCAAACATTGGTCACTTCTATAGGTTGGAAATTTTATCCTTTTTTAGTCAATTTTAAATAGATTGAAGTTATTTTAACCTACCATCACCTGTACTAAAGAGGAACCAGAGTGATTCCTTCACCCCAGCTGTATTTGACGGCCCTCACCCTACCTGTATTTGATGACCCTTATTCACCTTATTTCTGTCCCTTCTCCCAATTCTCCCCTTCTTTTCCCAGTTGCCAGTGATCACTATTCAATTTCATTCTATAAAAGATTAACTTAATAGTTTCCACAAATAAATGTGAGGGCGGTGTAGCTGTAATTTTGTGTCTGGCTTATTTCATTTAACATCATTACCTCCAGCTCTATCCATGTTGCTGCAAATCACAGGATTTCATTCTTTGTCTGAATAATACTCCATTGTTTACTCCATTATATACACCACATTTCAAACTCCTGTCATCCACTGAAAGGCATGTGAGTTGATTCCACATTTTTACTCTTATGACTAGCTCGGCAATAACCATGGTAGTGGAAGTGTCTTTTAGGGGTAACAATCTTTGAATATATACCAGTAGTGGAGTCACTGATTCCCATAGCTTTCTTTTCAGTTCTGTGAGAAATTTCCATATTGTTTTTATGACTGTTTAATTTATGTTTCCTGTAACAACTTTCTTATTGGGTTTTGTTGTTTCTTTTGTTTCTTTGATAATAGCCATTCTAACTGGATGAGGTAAAGGTCAATGAGGGTATTTTTTTGTTTGTTTGTTTGTTTGTTTGAAGACATGGTTTCTCTGTGTAGTTTTTGGTGCCTGTCCTGGATCTCGCTTTGTAGACCAGACTGGCCTTGAACTCACAGAGATTCTCCTGGCTCTGCCTCCTGAGTGCTGGGATTAAAGGCGTGCGCCAACACCATCCGGCCAATGAGGGTATTTTTAAGAGTTATTTTTATTACTTTTTTAGGCATGTGCATTTATTTCACCTACATGTATGCATATGTGTCTGTGTATGCTCTGTGTGTGTGTGTGTGTGTGTGTGTGTGTGTGTGTGTGTGTGTGTATGTGTGTGTGTGTGAACGTGCAGGTGCTTGCCCAGGCCAGAAGAGACAGAAGAGAGCATCAGATACCCTGGAGCTAGAGTTACAGCCAGCTGTGAGCTGCTTAATGGGGGAGCTGGGAGTCAAACCCGGATCCTCCGGCAGAGCAGCCAGTGCTTTTGACCACTGAGCCATCTCTCCAGCCCCGGGTGTCCAGCTTTTGAGTTCATTATACATTCTGCATATCCACCACATGCAGAAGAATGAAATTAAGTCCTGTACTCTCTGTACACAGTAATCAACTCAGAGTGGATCAAAGGCCTCCAGGCCCACACATGTTGCAAAAGACAAGACTTCACCCTTTTGTGGCTGAACAGTATTCCACAGCGTGTTGATACCATAGGGTTTTATATGTTTGTCTGGTTGATTGAATTGTTTAGCCATTTATCCCGTGATTGGCATTTGAGCTGCTTCCGTAGCTTGGCCTGTGAGGACGATGGTGCAGTAAACCTGAGTATGCAGGTATCTTTTTGGCTAGAGCTCCAGAAGTAAGGTCTCTGAGTGCTTCAGTATTTTGTTTGTATTGGCACCTGACTGGCCTCGAACTTACTACATAGCTGAGGATGACCTTCAACTTCTGATCCTCCTGCCTCTACCTTCCTAGTGCTAGGATTGCACACCTATTTTTTAGTGTGTGTGTGTGTGTGTGTGTGTGTGTGTGTGTGTGTACATGTGTGCTGATGCATGTATCCATGCATGACCAGTGAAGGACATTGGGTATCTTCCTCAATCACATTCTGGCTTAGCTGAACTGTAACTTGCTATTTGGAGTAGGCTGGTTGGCCAGTGAGCCCCAAGGATCCCCCTGTCTCTGCCCCACAACACTGGGGTTAAGGTTACATGTGTACTGACGCCCGGTGCTTTTCCTTGGGTGAGGCCCCGTGATCTGCCTTTCTCTGCACCGCAGTGCTAAGGTCGTGCCCAGCTTTTTCTGTGAGTGCTTGGGATTTCAACTCAGGCCCTGGTGCTCTGACCCATCCATGCTCTGACCCACCGAGTCGTCTCCCCAGCACATTTTCCCTATTTTTTAATTTTGAGGAACTTCCAAAATGTTTTTCATAGCACCTCACTAATATTCATTCTCACTAGCAATGTTCCTATTTTCTAACTCTATTTTGTGTGAGATTGAACCCAGGGCCTTGCACATGCTAAGCAAACACTATTCCACTGACCTACATCTCTAGATCCTTATTTTAACAGATGTACCTGGCCCTGTACTTGGGAGGAGCCCTAAGAAGTCTGCTATTATTTCTGAATTGGCATGACACTTTCTGGGAGACGGCCAGGTGGTTTGCTTCTCTGCTTTACCTTCTAGCTGCTCGGCACTCTAGAGTTACCCCAAAGCCAAGGTACTGTGAGTTCCTCGGCACTCTAGAGTTACCCCGAAAGCCGAGGTCCTGTGGGTTCCTCAGCACTCTAGAGTTACCCCCCAAAGCCGAGGTCCTGTGGGTTCCTGTGATGGTTTCTGCGTTGACTTGTTTCTTCTGATATGTTATCTGTCTCCCTGATTAGACTCAACTTCTTCTACAGCGGGCCTCACACCAAGATCTCATTCCTTCAGAACACTTGCCTCACGTTGTTGAACTTGCATTAACCACACGATATAAATATTAAGGTTGATGTTTTGGATGATGTGCGAAGATATTTTAGAAGAATGAGGAGTAACAGAAAACTAAGAGAAAAGCAAGAGGAAATTTTAAAAATGTCTCTGAAAGACTAATTCACCAAGAAAAGGAAGTAGTAGATACCAGAAAACAACTGAAAGCTCACACCTGATCTATAACTTCAGACAGACAGACAGGCAGGCAGGCAGGCAGACAGACAGACAGA